>NC_135497.1:217492518-217630018 GCF_052857255.1 Amblyomma americanum
ATGGCCCAGTATTTTGTTTTCCTCGTCAAGCGAAGGGACAAACAAAAATAGTTTTCGGGGTCCGTTCCTAACCCGCGCTTCTCTGCGAGCAACGCCTAGCGCAGTGCTCTTAAGCCTCGTTCAGGCTACGTGCGCTATGTACGGATCGCAAGCTTAAGCGCAAAAAAAACTCAGTAAGTCTGCTCCGACTATAGTTGCATTGAGTGGAAAGTACGCAACGTTTGCTGCCAGCGTGGGCGTAAATGTTGGCGGGCCCGCGACTTTTACCGTTTTTACGACACGCAAGATGCGACTGGTATTGCACGCCCAATGCACAGAACAGTTTCGGTGCTCACTTTCCGGTCACGGGGCTTCCGGCCTTCCCAGATCCCTCGCCTTCAAAACCGGCAACCCGACGACGCCATCCAGCGCGATCCGACACTGCAAACTTCACCACAGATTCCTGTGGTAGCGTATTGAGGTTTGCCAGTGTTATTGTGTTGTGGGCCGTAACTTGATGATGCTCAGTGGCGAAGCCGCTTTGCTGTGCAGTGATGAGCTACTTGTTGAAGTGCGACAGAGGCCGATACTCTATGAATAGCGCTTGAAAACATATCGGAACAACTCATTTTGAGCTTGAAGAGCCTCGACTTCCTCTAAAAGCCGCTTGTTAACTGGCGCCATGTTGAAAAATGCTAAAAGCAGTTGTCCCAAAGCGGTGATTGTTCGGTCGTTAAAGACGTGTATCTTACCGAAGGGCTCAATGTGAACACAGGCGGTTTTTAGCTACTTAAACGGAAGTTTTAGTAGTTACTCCAAATTCGATAAATACGACACTTATGGTGGATGCGACTGTAGTCTGTACAAGGCTTCAGGCACTAACCTCTGTCTGTTGCACACGTAAGGTATACGTGCTCACTTGTCCTCGGCATGCAAGAGCTGCTTAATCCAGTTGGTCTGTCACTGCGAGGGACTCACTCGCGACTATGAGCACTGATGATTCGATGGAATAGTTGCAATCCTGGTTGTCCTCCCCAACCCTGTTGTTTATTCCTTCTTTTTTTTTGTGGCACTTTGCATTTGTATGATGCCCCGAAAGAGTGCTGAACACAGTGAAATCTAGCGAGCGCCAAACTGGAGGTTTAAGACGCGGGTTATCTCCGGGTCAGTACCGCTCCTGGCACCTGATGCTAACTAACTGACGTTGACCTTGTCGGGACGCCGGAGGTGAGAAAATCGGGCTTCTTACTGGAGTGTTGTGTGCTAGGTCCCGTCGTATGCAACGAGTTGGTAGTAACAGTTAAGGTGGGTTTGGTACATTAGGAGTAAGCACCCAGCCCTTCGGTTTTTCATTGGTTTTCATAACATCATCAACTCCTCTTTACATTTTATACCTCCTTTTCCTTTTCATTCCGTTACACTTTACCCCAGTCTGGAGCAGAATTTCAGAGACATCTTCCTGCCCACCTTTACGGTCATCAATGCCTTGTCGATTTCCCTTTCTTTTTGTTGAACTGCTTTTCAACCGACACATAACGTCCATTTATCATACACTTCGACGTTCCCTAGCTACGGAAAGAACAGAACGGACCAGTTAATAGGAGGAGGCAATTGGCGCTAATCTCTGCGTTCTGAACGCATTTTCGCCCTGATATGCGCATGTCACCTGTTACCAGTGAAGTTTGTGATTTTCGCTGCACCATAGTAGCACGGCATTTAGCAACAATACGTCTATAGCACGGAGACAGGCGTATGCGTATATCGCTGACACCGAATATGTCGCGCATCGCCCGTACTTGACCTCTTGATGGCTTAGTGAAATTTCCGCCTTGTTAACCGCTGGAGAGTAGTTGTACTGTACTGAACTACAATAAATTTTGCCTTTTTAAGCGTATACAACTGAAAAAAAATAGTTGAGAAAAGCCCGAGCACATTAAGTGCAACCAAAGAAAAAAATCTGCATCCATGAAGGTAAAAAAAAAATAGAGAATAGAAAATAGAGGACTGCCTTGTGTGGTCGAGCATAAACGTCATCATCTTGAATAAAGGTGAGACGCAGGTACTGTTTGTCCGAGCAGGTAATATCTTTGTCATTTCGGTCAAACGATGGGTTCCTGATGCAGGAAGCGCCACGCTAGTGTGTGACGTTTTGTCATCATGGAATTTGTTTTTATCGTATTAGCTTTAGGAGGATAATACGCTTTAGTTTGGGCTTCAGCTTCACGGTGATTTCTGCGAGAGGTTCCACTAAGATTGCTTAGCATGGGAGCTAAGATCATTGCATGCTTAATAGGTTCCCAGTTCCTGGTATGAAGGCATGCCTAGGAACACCACGCAGGAACACCACGCAGCAGGCTAGAGACAGTGGTATCATTTAGAACCGCTTATCCACCCAACCTGCTTTAATTTGGGTGAAAAAGCGAATACCGAAGGAGGCACTGGTAGCAGCTTCAGTGACACTTTTGCGCGCCGACGGAAAACGCCGCAAACAGGCGAATGACGTTCGATGTACTTCCGCTTGCAGAACCGTACCTACTTTGAATATTACCAGTTTTACTTTTAAATTATCGAGGAGGTGGGCGCTTGGGTGGGTATATATGGGCGGATGAGCAGTACTACGCGGTACTCTCCGAAACAAGAAAACCGTCGTTAGAAACATTGCGAATCGAAGAGAAATGTCACCGTGCAAAAGTGTATATGTTTAAAGGAATTGTGTTTAATTCTGGAATCATCTCTTAAAGGAGAAGAGTATTGTTCACGCCTTCCTGGTTCTGCCCCAGATTCCTTCCGGTGCCAACAAGGCCGAAGAGGTTTTTCTCGTTCCGTGATTGTTTCCACATTTGCCGTGCGCCCAGATGTAGATGGTGTCCTCAGAAAAGAAGCGTTTGGACCTTCACACGCCTCTGTTTCTAAGTGTTGGCGCGGTCGCGGGTGCGCATGGTTTTGAACATCGCCACCGTTTTTAGATGACCTGCGCACTGCTGCAGTTCACGCGCATCGCGCTAAAGTTGATAAAGAATTGTCTTCGCCTTCATCAGCTCACTAGTATGGTCCTGCGCGGTTCGCAAAGCTGGCCATTAATTGCACGCGAAACGTACACTTGGTACAGGCGGAAGGTGCGAGGGAAATAGAAGTAGCCACCAAGTAATATTTGAGAAAGAGAGCTATGCTGTCAGCATATCGTGCTTATGCCTGAAAGGGTGGCAAAAATCCAGAGCATGAAAAATAAGAAACCGCGTTTTCTTCCCAGAAAAGGAAAAATAGAAGCAATGATCTCACCGGTACAAACATATGGTTAAAAACAAAACATAAAAGGCCCAACCCAAGAAAAATTGCAAGTGTACCATTCAGAAGCAAAAAAAAAAATAGTATTGCTTGTTAGAAGCGAGCGCGGGATGAGGTACTCTCTAAAATACACAGGACAATGACTCTACACTGGGTCTCTCACAACGCCTCTGCTGCCATTACAGTTTTCTTCTGGTCATAGGAAGTAAGAAACAGACTTGGGCGCGTAATGTAAGGTGCTAGACTGACAATCGACGGTCATCGGGGGTGACTGAGCTGGTTCCTTAGAGAGAAAAGGTAGTATAAGGCAACAAAGAGTCCTGTAGCAAGGGGAGATAAGAAAGCTTGCGAGGATTGGGCGGCATCAGCTGGCGCAGAACGGGTCTAATTGAATATCGTTGGTCGAGGCCTTTGGCCTGCGTTCGGCGCGACACGGAAAACTGGTTTCATCGTTTCTATTTTCTTTTTTTACTGCCGGTAGTGAAACACTTCGCATATTGAAAAACGCCATGTAATTTAACTGAAAGTGGCCCAGTCTCACCGATCACGCACTATGTATTGTTTCGGCGGAACGCGGACCGTCGCAAGTCACGTGAATAAATGCATTGGTAAATGGATCGTATTCGTTGGCGCGCGCTGTTGACCTTTGGAACCAAGTATAACCAATGTTGTGCACCGCCGGGCCGGCACCTCAAGAGCCGGTTTGCCGCTTGCTCACAGCCAACATGTATCTGCTTCGTTGGCTGCACGCATACTCGAAGAAGAGTGTAGTAGTTAGATGCACACATTTCTTTTAATGTTACGATTAGTGGTTTTTGTTTCGATACCGGAAAAACGAAGCACGCAAACGATAGTTCGCCTCAAACAGGTCGATCCGATATTCCTTATCCACGCACTCGAAGATTCCTGGTTATTATCGCGTTCGGAAGTGAGTTATCCGAGAAGTGAATAGTAAATGTTAATATGTTCGTCGAAGAAGCAGCTTTTAAAAAATATGTATATGTCTTGAACAATCGGGCTGACAGCAATAAGCAATTGGTTTCATCCGTGCAAACTTTTCACTCGCATTCGTTAAAGCAGTAGCCTGCCGCCAATACAACGCCAGCGCTTCCTCTATTTTATACTTTTGCATCCAACCACGGAATCTTCTCTCGCAATTTGATATTAATACTATGTTATTGTGATGACTGCAAGTATAACGACACCTTGATCCTAATATGGAGTGCAAGGTTTCGTCCTTGCACTCTATTTCAGCCTTGCAATTTGCACTCCAGGCCTTTCGGTTTCGTGCGAAGGCATATACATCCAGACAAAACGAGGGTGTCCGACTGAGCTGGCGGGGGGCTTCCCCGGTGCATATTTTAAAACCGGGCTCGCAGAGGGGAGCTGCAGGCAGGAAGCGCCGTGCTAGTGCAGTGGTGGCGACTCGATACTATCGCTCACGGGGCCCTTCTGTTTTAGAAGGCATACCGTAAAATACCGGGAAAGCGCACGCAGCCATTCAACGCGAAAGGCCTTAGCTGCTTCCGTGTTCCTGAGATTTCTAGGCTCGCATAGCCTATTCCTGCAATTTATTTTCGGTGGAAAATAAGATTCGTCTCTCTGCACCTTGCTGCTGGCAGCGTGACCGCCAAAAGAAGCTCTCATGGAAGATTCGTTCTTGGTCAATAGCCTTGAACTAAATGCGCTTGCCTCTTAGGCGGAAAGCTATTTAACTCTTTATCGTACTCATTACACCGCGTGTGCTTCAGTGAGTCATGCATTGAAAATTATGGTTAGTTAAACAAAGCTGTGATTTTCATGCCCTGGGCGCACGAAATGGTTTTCGCACAATTTCTGGCGAAAATTTTGTAGAAATATGTCAATCACTGGAGAACTAAACAAATGAAGCTTGTAGGGTGTTTTCTCGAGCCAGCCGGAGTACCTCTAAATTTGTTACATTGAAACAACTACAACATGTAGTTCCCCAGCGCACTCCAGTACTGGCCGTGAGATATTATCCGCGATTTATGCTCCTATATATGAAATGGTAACAGCAGGGAAGCTTATGTATGGCTTGCATCCAGTCACAGCTCTGTTATGCACCTATATAGTGGCTCGTTGAACACGTTCCTTAATGCCGCCGTTGACCGGAGTCGCAAAAAACGTTACAGTGATATAGAATTCTCTTCCGACAATTCCGGTATTTCACTGCATTGATTCGATTCAAACGAGTAGAGAGCACAGATTGTGCGTTGTGGGAAAAGGTTTAAAACCGGTTATGAATGATGGCACGGCCTTGCTCTGAATTTCAAGAGACATACGTCGGTATAGTCGCGGACAGACTAATATGGAGCACGCGTCAGCTTTCAAACATTTATGTCGCGTTGCGTGGCTGGCTGAAATAGAAATGTTTACAGCCTCAAAATGCACATGCATATGAACCAAACATCCATAACGTTTCGCTAGGCAACGCGTCAGAAGTCTTTGACCGTCGATGTGTGGTCCATATTGTTGAGACCACGACTGTACATACGTCTACGAGATACCCTCCTCAACATAGAGTCAGACTCCAAGATAAAAATCTTCTCGGACCTCTGCCGTTTTCTTGTACTGTTAATCGCGCGAAAATTGCCTCCAGGCGAAACTAGAAACACATTTTGTTATATAAATACTGAAATAGAACTGCTGGTGCTGCATTATAATCATTGTTTTATATTCTAGAGCGCAACCATTATCCTAAATATCAGGTACGAAAAGGAGCCGCAGCGGTGGCTCAGTAGCTATGGCGCTGAGCTGCTGACCTGAAAGGCGCGGGTTCGATCGGGGTCGCGGTGGTCGCCTTTCGATGGAGGGAAAATGCCAGAGTCCCGTGTACTGTGCGATGTCAGCGCACTTTAAAAAAATCCCAGGTGGTCGAAATTATCCGGAGCTCTCCACTGCGGCGTTCCTAATAGCCTGAGTGGCTTTGGGACGTTAAACTCCGTAAACCAAACCACCATGTACGAAAATGTTTGCATTTGCAACTGCCTAGAGTAACCGAAAACCGACCTTGAATGACCGCGTTTTCAGCGAAATCTGAACGGTTCTGTATTGCTTTTTCCTGCGGCAAGAAGTCAGAATCCAAAGACGTGATTCAGTGTGAATTACATTCTTTTTTGCAGGCGGCATACAAGGACGGAGGTTATTTACTCCCACATTTAGTGTGTGCAAAGAGCGTCACCAAACTACAAAGTGAAATCATGGCGCGGAATGGTTAGGTGCTTCCTTATTTTGAAGCAATGTTATAAGTTGCCCTATTTTTCGAAAAGTTTACAGAGTTGCGGATGTTTTAAAATATAGGAGTTCCTGTGAGGGTTTATCCAGTAAACTTCTCTTCATCAATAACCTCGGTACATGCTTTTAGTTTACTGCTACGCAAAAGGTGCATGTTTTAAATTAAAATGTGGGTACAACGCTCTTAATTCTCTTTTTGAGCCAGGAATATCTTGCGCTGTCATCGACTTAGGAGATTTCAGACCACAGCGTACAAACGAGCTCGAGGGGCGGCATCAAATATGAAGACGTTTTATTTTATCTAAGACAATCAAATTCGTCATGAAAAAAAAACACTTTGTGAGGTTGCTGAGGACGGTTGAAAGAAACACTGGACGTGTGCACTCAGACATATGAATTCCTGGGCAGAGATGAAAGCTCCGGAAGCCACCTGAGTGGCCTTGGAAAACATTGCCGAGATTTGATTTGCTTCTTTAAAAAGGCAAAAGGCTATATATGAGACATTATTTCGGTATCATCTCAACGAGAGCGTGGGAAAAAACACATTTACGAGTATAAATTAGTCGGTCGGGCTCCACAAGAAAGGTAGACGTAATTTATGTACGCTTCCCTTCAATCATTTCTGATTTTCATCTTTGCACTATTTACACGCAATTTTTGTCTTTAAATCAAAATTAATTCAGAAGACGCCTTGGGCAGCGGTAATATTTATGGCCGAGCTTACCGGCTGGACTCGCACGTGCCGAAAAGTGTACGTCGGAAACACAAGCGTCGGAGACGCGTGAACACCAGCCAAACTTTATTGATGTGCCGCCGATAGTCACAGAACCCTGCTATCGAGACTGCACATAGCGCGGCCATTCTTTCTGGAAAGGCGGCCCTCCGAGAATGTTCCCGGAATGACGTTGCAATTTTTACGTTTGTCAGGCGCAGTAACGCTTCGGCAGCCAGCAGCGGTGCGCTGCTAGTAAAACTGAAAGAAAGGAATTTAATTTTTTCTGATAAGATGCGCTTGGCGACGCCCTAAAAGAATAATGGCCCATGCTGGAAGGTACGGTAGCTTCTTGACTCATCGTGAATGTCGCTTCGCGCATCAAGCTCAAGGAAAGTGCAGCCGACGGTTTCAGACGGACACCCTTAAGCGCGCCAACACGCGCCCCCTTCGCAGTCACGATTGCAGTTTTAAGGCCTCTACGTGACCCACCGATCAAATTCAGTTGGAGCCTGATAGTACTCCTCACTGTCTGGCTTATTTATTTTTTGACATACCTACAGCGGCCTTACGGACATCAGTGTGTACACGTTGGGCTCTTCGACTTCGGGTTTTATTTTTTCCGGAATAATATGGACACTACCTGCTGCTGTAAACCACTACTGCCTTGTAGAAGGGGTCATGGGCCTAGTCAAGCTGTCGAGACAGCTTTTAGCACTTGACCCTTTCCAGGATCCTTTATTTCTGAAAAAATAAAAGAATTGAATTGAATTGAATTGAAAATCGGGAGACATTTTTCGAGCTCTTTCGAGGCTATTTAGAAAAAAATTGCGTAGTTCGGGTTTTTGCGGGTCATTTTTTTTTTGCAGCGCAAGACAGTTTACTAAAGCAGTTCGTGTTCCTGCTAGAGACAAAATTCTCTATTTTTTCTTCATATTCCGTAAACAGCATGGAGATGGCGGGTTCTCCTGTTACAAATTAAGGTTTTTTTTTCTGGTCTATGTAAGGAACAAGACGCACACTTGCGGCAAAGACGAAGATGAACATGCAGCAGTATTGCTACCGACACCTGTGTTTGCCCTCGACCTGGCTGACCTCGGAATGTTTTCGCCGCTGCTCCCGCCGTCCCAGTTCTTCCAATAAACCTCCGTCTTACTAGTCGCTTACGTTACCAATGCCCTACGTAGCACTCCCACGTTTGAGCAAGACAGACCTGCATTCACCTGTACAGTGCCAAAATATTTAACATCACAACGACGATTTTAACCACGCAGGGTCCTTAGGTTCATGCACTGACTCCGGTAAGACGCCTTGTCGATAGCTATAATTTGGCTTCTCGCTTATAAATCACCCTTTTCAAAGTTATGCTCAAACTAATTCGCCTAATGAAAACGAGTTTCCCTAAGACACCTCTCTGGAATGAGCCCTAGATATCCACAAATTTTCTTGCGGTGTCTTCAGCTTTGCGAGCTAGAAAATTAACAATGTCTAGATGGCTCATTGTTGGAAAGAAATCTGGCTTCAGCAGACCTTTAAGAAATATTTTCGGGGCGCAATAATCGGGTAAAATCAGGTTTTACTCTAAAACAAAAGGCCCGATATAAGGGGGCGGGAAAGAAACACGATGAGAGCCACATGACAACACAAAGTCAGTTGCGAATCAACGACCGGAAAGAAGAGACGTATACAAGTGCTTTCCATGATGTTTGCATTTTACACTTTAATAGGGAAACTGTAATAACATGCCGCAGAAATTATTAGCAAAGGTCAGACTTATACAAACAGAACAGTTCTCAGGACTGAGATAAAAGATGTAGTACTCTCCGAGACAGACCATTCCACGCGTGTATCTTTTAAAAACGAAGCTGTACTTGAATATGTTTATCCTGCAAGTGTATTGGCGTACTTTTTCGCAATGGTCCTTTCGCGCAGATACATGGGTCTTCTCTTGGAAATCTGTACTTATCGATACCTGTTGTCGAGGTTAGAATATTATAAAATAGTCAAAAGCGCACGTCGTTTCTTCTTGTTTTGAGCAGCGGCCATCTCAGATGTTTATAGATATCCAAAGATCGTTTAGAAAAGTCACAGTCGCCTGACACAAAACGAGCAGCGCTTGCCTGTATGCGTTCAAGCTTTGCTATGTTTGACTGAGTTGACGGATCCCAAGCATTGCTAGCGTACTTAACGCTGACACGTACAGTCCTGAGCAACTCGAGAGAGAAAAAATTTTGAGCATTAATTTATTGATTGTTTCATAATTATGTGGCAAGCAAAGTGTTTGTTATCAAATAAGTTTTACTCTTGAACCAGAATATCCAAAAGTCAGTCTCAAATCTATGGCATAGATAACCATAAAATTTGCAGTTTTATGCAAGAAATTCGTTCCCTCTTACATTTCTCACGACTGTAGTAAAACTTTATCGTCGCTTCCTGGCTCTCATCCGCCGTGTTCGACTCGCAGGTGCGACGGTCTATTGATCCACGTGACTTCGGTGCAGTCGTTAGCCCTCACCCGCCGTGCTCGTGAGAGGTTCCGGCGGTCTGTTGGGCTGGGCCTTCTGGCACCTTGGAGGCACGGTGGAACTTCGGGATAAGGGATTCAACATGATTTATTGCATGCTCCTCACTCCTCAAAGCACACGATTAAATAAGCTTACAAAACAAAGCGTCCCAATCACAAACATGTCCGCGCCCTGGGGCGGAGCGCTACGTCCCCCTCCAGTGTTTCCCCTCGCCCCTGGAGCGGGCCACCGATCACTGTCGCACACACTCTGTTGTCGGTCGGCCAACACATTGCCGCAGAGTTGCCGAGTCACGCGGTCGGCTGTACGTGCACCGGCGAGCTGCGCGTAACTCCAGGGTTCCTAGTATTCGGAGGTTTGCGCCACCGCCGCTGGCCCCACTTGTTCACGTCACCAACAGGCGGGCCACCGTGGTGCCCATCACTGCCGAGCTGCAGGCTGGCCTGGCCGCCGGAACACGTTGTAAAATGTCTCCCCTGAATAATCTTAGTAACGAGGCGAGGCCCACAAGATGGAGTCAGGCTTCTGGCTTCCACGGGGTCGTTCAATGTGGCGGGTTGCTTTGATGAGAGACGGCGCGTTGACAAACGCGAAACCTGTGCATTCAGCCCATATTGTTTCGTTTTGATTAACCGGTGCCTGCTTAAAACATCGTCTGAGGAAGTTTAACACTCGAGTAGACTTCAGCGTTATGTGACGCAGCGCAAATATTCCATGACAAGTTTGGAGAGAAAGCAAGCTACAAATATTTTTAATCTGGCACGATCCATGACATAATTAGTAAGCATTGGCTGTTTTTTAGCTGCAAACATCTTGATATTACACTTGAACAAATTGCGAGTGATATTCCAGGAGTTCCCGTTATTCTGTAAATTTTGGCAGCCTGACGCACTAATAGTCTGGCGGTATAAACCGCAATCGTCAGCGTACAATCTCACTCAGATGGTTGTATAGTCCACAAGGTAATTTATATAAATCAAGAAAAGCAGACGGCCTGAAACGGGCCCGTGTGGGACGCCATATAACACACACATTTGATGAGCTCTGTTTTCTTTCAGACAGGTATGCTTCAGTGCATACTGAGAGGTTGGCCGGTATATTGAGCAGGAATATTACGTGTAACAGAAGTGGCATGAGAAATGGGTTCGAATGTGTTTTTTTTTTTTGAAGTTTATAAGTGAGCTGTTGGTCTGCTTATCTAAGTTAAATGAAGCTGTGATGTCACAATTTAGCTCAAACAATACCGCATGTCAAGAAACCCCAATCATGAAAACATGCTGGTGTGGAGGGAAGAACTTATATTGATCTGTAACTGGCCTGTGGCTTATGGGGTTTAACGCCCCAAAAGTGATTCAGGTTATGAAGGACGCCGTAGTGGAGGGCTGCAGATAATTTCGACCATCTGGGTCTCGTTAACGTGCACTGACATCGCACAGTACACGGGCCTCTAGCATTTCGCCTCCACCGAAATGCGACCACCACGGCCGGGATCGAACCCGCGTCTTTCGGGTGAGCCGCCGAGCAGCATAACCACTGAGGGGAAGCGGCGGCTGGCTCTGTCAGTGATTCATCAGGTTAGCGTAAATTCAGATTCTTGTGTTTTGAATGATACGCTTAATAATGAAATAGGCCTGTCGTTAATTTTATCATTTTGCAACGGCTTTTGTGGATTCTAATTACGTCTGCATTTTTACAGTCGGGGGGGGGGGGGGGCGGGGGCGGTAAGACTCCTTGTTCAAGAGACGTTTCAAATAGCAATGCTAAAAGGGGAGCAGTAGCCAACGTGTAATTCTTGAGGACGCTGAACGGACCTCGATGACATTAAAATTTTGAAGCCTGTTTTGTTGAATGTCAACAAGGACAAGAGAAAAAAAACTTTATATTGCGCTCATTCCTTTGGACAAAACACTCTATTAAAATAAAAGAGGTACGCTGAATGTTACGCTGAAAGATGTTCAGAAGCGTGCCGCGAGATTTGTAAATTTGTAAATAGGAACTGCAATCTGCATCTTAGGAGCTCCAGAATTCGAGAATCGCTAAGGTAGAAACTATTATTCCAGCGAAGAAAAGCATCGAGATTAAAGTTATTGCATGAAATCTACAACAATAAAACCAGATTTGATAAAACCGTCTACTTAGAGTTGTCTCACTATGTTTCAAGGAGGAGGGATTATACCGTGAAAATTAGAAGTTACAGCTGCCGGATTAATGTCCTGAAATACTCGTTTTTGCCACCAAATTTAAATGTTGGAATATGTGGCCGAATGAAGTCCTTACGTGTCTAAATTTCCGGGCTGCCTTAGAAGGTGTCGTGCCCGTTTGATGTTTACTGTTCTCGTAGTTGGTTGGGCGGACACGTAATGTATAGAAAGATGCATCTTAAACTGAACGCTGGTTAGGCTTTATCATATGTACCACTAGTGCTGTTAATGCTTGTTTGTTTTTCGTTTACAATGTTCTGTTTTGTTGTGTTCGTTAATTATTTCTGTGCTAGCGTTGGTTGCTGGGATAGCTGGGTGCGCACGTTACCCTTCAAGGAACAAGGCGCTACAAACCACACGGGCCGAGACAGGACGACGATACAGGCGCCAACTTTAAACTGTTTATTCGGAGAACGAGGTACATGCATTTATACAACAACCGAAAACAGTGAATGTGGGCGGTTCTGTGTTGTATAACTGCATGTACCTCGCTCTCCGAATAAGCAGTTGGAAGTTGGCGCCTGTATCGTCGTCCTGTCTCGTCTCGTGTGGTTTGCAGCGCCTTATTTCTTGAAGTGTATTTCTGTGCTTTTGATGTACTTAACCTCCCTACATTAATGCCTTCGGGCGAATAAGGTACATTGAATGAATGAATGAATGAATGAATGAATGAATGAATGAATGAATGAATGAATGAATGAATGAATGAATGAATGAATATTGGATGCCCATTTTCTGAGTACAGTGACCGTCGCCATTTGTGGCCGGTTGTCGAGTGCCTTGGCTGCAACATGGGAAGAAAGTGGTCACGTGCTGGTGTCTCGTCGCTGCTTGTCGCCATAGAGGCTCTTCTGCAACTTGCTTCGGTTTCGCGATGGAACCGTTTCATTTTATCGAGACTTTATCTCGCGTATCTCTTCAAGACTGACACGGACTCGTGGTGCGCTGAGGCCAACACCTTGCAGCGGTGGCGTTGGCAGCCGCGTTGGCGACGTTCTCCTGGAGCACAGAAGCTGTTAGTAGGCCTGCTTTGCAGACGAGGCTCTAGCATCTTCGTGGGCCATGCGTTCGCTCGTTCGAGTTAGCGTGCGCGAGTTACGCGGCCCATATGTGTTCTCCAGAGCGAAATGGGCTAAATGTTAAGGAGAAGCGCAAGCTTAAAATTAGTTATCCGAGAAAGAGTTCGGAATCATTGATTTTTACTATTGATGTCAACTGATGTTAATGTCAACACAGTCGTTTTTGCAGTTATAAGTGATGCCAAAAAACAGCGCACATTTCACTCGGTCCTGGAAGAAAAAGTGATTTCACTGCGGAAGGGAGAAGCGCCTTGTTGACAAAGAGGACGAGAGAAATAAAATAACAAAAAGAGAGCAGTCGAAGAACAACCTAACAAACAATCAAGAAACTAAACTCATATAGAGCGAAAATTACGGATGGCACATAAGACTACTCACGTG
This sequence comes from Amblyomma americanum, assembly GCF_052857255.1. NCBI lineage: Eukaryota > Metazoa > Arthropoda > Arachnida > Ixodida > Ixodidae > Amblyomma > Amblyomma americanum. Next base: position 217,505,936 of record NC_135497.1, read on the forward strand.
CTTTGAATTTGAAAACATCGCTTTTCTTACTTATAGCCCCTTTTTAATTATTTATATTTAAAATTTTTTTCTCTTCCATTCTAATGACACATCTACTCAGTCGCTTACAGCCGTAAGGCAACGAATACACTAGGTGCACCTATGTTCGCCAAGATGCAAAGCGGTTTTGTGGCGTATGGGTTGCATGATCTTCTCGCAATCAGAAAGTCCTGGCTTCATTTCCCCGCACCTTCGGACGACATTTTATTTCTCTTTGATACCACGGTGTCGTCATATGGGATTTTTGGGATGCTGGTGCACGCCGATGGCGGGTTTCCTTGGCGATGAACCATATAGGAGGTACAAGCTGAAAGTGGTGCAGGCCTACGCGCCTACAGCCAGCCATAATGACCAGACCGTTGAAAGCTTCTACATGTATGAAGACATGGAATCGGAAATGAATAAAGTAAACTCACACTACACTGTACTGATGGGTGACTTCAACGCAAAGGTTGGCAAGAAGCAGACTGTCGACCACGCGGCAGGCGACTATGGGATAGGTTCTAGAAATAGCAGGGGAGAGGTATTAGCCGAATTCGCAGATAGGAGGAGGGGGAATAATTTACGGATCATGAATACCTTCTTCCACAAACGGGAGAACACTAAGTTTACCAGGAAGAGCCCCAATGGTGAGACTAAAAATAAAATCGACTTCATTCTATGCGCTCAACCTGGCATCGCTCAGGATGTGGCTGTCCTCGGAAAGGTGCGCTGTAGCGACTGCAGAATAGTAAGGTCTCGAGTTAGCTTAAACTTGAAGAGGGAATGGAAGAAGATAGTGAAGAGGAAGTCCATTAACGAGTTAGCGGTAAGAGGGAAAATACAGGAATTCATGATATCGCTGCACAACAAATTTTCGGCTTTAACTGAGAAGACGATCGTGATGTTCATATAATGAACGATAATCTGACAGCTATCATTACGGAGTGCGCAGTAGAAGCAGACGGTAGGACGGTTCTACAGGATACCGGAAAGCCATCTCAGGTGACGAAAGATCTCATTAAGAAACGCCAAAGCGTGAGGGCGTCTAATCCTACCGACAGAATAGAACTGGCAGAGCTATCGAAGTTAATAAATAAGCGCCAGGTAGCCGACATAAGGAAGTTTAATATGGAGAGAATCGAGCATGATCTAAAGAACGGAGGTAACCTGAAAGCGTTTAAGAGGAAACTAGGCATAGGCAAAAGCCAGATGTATGCGTTAAGAGACAAGGAGGGCAGTGTCATTAGCAATATGGATAAGATAGTTAAAGTAGCCGAAGAGTTCTACAGAAATCTGTACAGTAGCCAATGTAATCAGAATGTTAATGAGAAAGACAGTAACGCACAGCAATGCGTCATCCCGCCAGTAACGAAAGATGAAGTAAAGAAATCCTTAGGAGCAATAGAAAGGGGAAAAGCAGCTGGGGAGGATCAGGTAACAACAGATCGGTTCAAGGACGGAGGGGAGATCGTGCTAGAAAAACTAGCCACCCTGTATACGCAATGCCTTATGACCTCGACCGTACCAGACGCTTGGAAGAGTTTAAACATTGTCTTAATTCATAAGAAAGGAGACGCCAAGGACTTGGAAAATTAGAGACCGATCAGCTTACTATTCGTTGCCTACATGATATTTACTAAGTTAATTACTAATAGAGTCAGGGCAAACTTAGACTTAAATAAACGAAATGATCAGACAGGCTTCCGTTAAGGACATTCAACAATAGATCATATTCACACTATCAATCAGGTGATCGAGAAATGCGCAGGTAAAATCGATCTCTATATATAGCCTTCTTTGATTACGAGAAAGCATTCGACTCGGTAGAAACCTCAGCCGTCATACAGGCACTGCGTAATCAGGCTGTAGAAGAGCCTTATGTGAAAATACTGGAAGATATATATAGCAACTGCACAGCTACCATAGTCCTCCTTAAAGTCAGAAATAAAATTACAATAAAGAACGGCGTCAGGCAAGGAGACACGATCTCGCCAATGCTATTCACCGCCTGTTTACAGGAGGTATTCCGAGGCCTGAATCGGGAACAGTTGGGAATAAGAGTAAATGGAGAATACCTAAATAATCTGTGATTCGCTGATGACATTGCCTTGCTGAGTCACTCAAGAGGTGAACTGCAAATCATGGTCAATGAGCTAGACAGGCAGAGCAGAACGCTGGGTCTAAAAATTAACATGCAGAAAACCAAAGTAATGTTCAACAGTCTAGCAAGGGAACAGCAGTTCGCAATTGGCAGCGAGGGGATGCTAGTGGTAAAGGTCTACTTAGGGCAGGTAGTGACAGCTGATCGGGGTAATGAGAGGGAAATAACTAGAAGGATAGGAATGGGGTGGAGCGCATATGACAGGTTGTCTTTAGATTATGAATAGCAGTTTACCAATATCCCTGAAGAGAAAAGTCTACAACAGCTGTATCTTACCGGTGCTCACCTATGGGGCAGAAACGTGGAGGCTAACGAAAAGGGTTCAGCTTAAGTTAAGGACAACACAGCGAGTCATGGAAAAAAATGATAGGTCTAACGTTAAGAGACCGGAAGCGGCCAGAGTGGGTGAGAGAACAAACGCGGGTTAATGACATCCTAGTCAAAATCATGAGGAGAAAATGGGCTTGGGCAGGGCATGTAATGCGCTAGTCGTTAAGGGTAACGGAGTGGATTCCAAGAGAAAGTAAGTGTAACAGGGGGCGGCAGAAGGTTAAGTGGGCGGAGGAGATACAGAAGAATTTGCAGGCAAAGGGTGGATGCAGCTGGCAAAGGACAGGGTTAATTGGAGAGACGAGGGAGAGGCCTTTGCCTTGCAGTGGGTGTAGTCAGGCTGACGACGACGATGATGATGATGATGGTGATGATAACGATAAACCATATAATACTTTCGCATTAAAACACTCCAAACGGAATCACTCTTCAGCATAGCGTTCGCACGCAAAAGCTGCATGTGAAACGCGCTGCCGGTTAGAGGGTGCGTGTGTGTGTGTGCTCCGATTATGCACGTAGAGTGGGTTGTTTCCCGTTTGTCAAGCCGATGTGGAGGCCGGCTGCCTGGAAGTTTACATGCTCTGTCTAGAATGACTCTGCGACTTGGGGTGGCATGCTAATTCATCCATTGAGCACTGGTACAGGGTGCGAATGCTCGGTTCAGGTGCAGATGCTCCAGCTTTTTGCCTTTGATGCCATCAACCAGTGCTGAAAATAAACTTTATTTATTTCCGGAGACGTAGACACGGTATAAAATAAGGATTACTAAGGAAGACCACAACAGTGCATCCGCTTTTCGGCGAAACATGTCACAGTAAAGCTGAAGAACGGCAGGCTGAGGAAAGCAAGATGAAGTTTCGAAGGCAAACCTCAACTTCGCCGTCAAAACTTCACCTTCCTCTCCTCAGCTGCAATTTTAAGTAATAACTGAAAGCGGTTGACTGACAGGCGAGTGACTGCCTGATATCGCAGCGCTAGCACTTCTCAGCAACATGCTTATTACAGCGTGAATGCCACGGCAGCGTGCGGGAAAATCCGGTGACACGCCATCTCTGGCGCACAGCCAGACATCGCTGGAGCTGTGCGCATATACTATCGCTTGAGTGTGCAACACACCCTGGCCATTCCCCCATTGTGGGTATGTACCACTTCACCCGAGGTAAACAACAGCAACCTCAACTAAATTGTCAGCGCTTTCGTGCCGGCTGCAGCGACAACTCGTGTCGTGACAGTCGGCGCACCAAGACGTTCCTTTTTGGTACGGACAGCTTTTGCATGCGGACGTATGGCCTGTACACATCATCACTGGGTGATGGTAACACGCTTTGAACATGGCAACATTATCAGCCGCTTGCGTTATGCTTAGGCTCAGAACTTGCTGTACCCCTCGTAACGGCAGTAAGAAATTGCCGTGGAGGAGAAACTTCCTCCGTGTAATATTTTTGCGCTCGTTAATAAATGAGAAGCTTGCAGTTTGCCCTATCATACATGTAACGCCATTATCAGCGTTTTAAATTCGTCACTGTCATTTAATATCCCTGGTCCCGTTTTAACCCGAACTAACAGTTTGAACTTTTCTTTATTTCCGAACCGTAGCCGACTGAAGCAGTCTACATAAGCGCCGTCTTTGTCCAGCTGAAGTGATTAATAAAATTTTTGTGGCCGGCTTGTTTGGCTGAGCTCCTGAGTACTGCTTTGCGTACTTTGTTAATGTGATTTAGTATCCTTGCAATTTTCACGATTCTTTTGAATATATCTTTTGCGCAGTTCTGGTTCAGCTGTCAATTCTGAAGTATCAGAAAAAGTAAAATAAAATAATGAATCCGCTCGCAGATGCGGCACTATAAAAAGCCGTCGCTTTATTATTTTTTTCAGTGCCCAAAAAACACGCGGCGAGACTGGAGCAGCAAACATAATCCACTTTTCTGAAGGAGTGAAGAATGACTCGTAATTCGATGGATATGGAATGCTGCTACACATAAGCATTATTTAACCTTCTGAGCGTTATCCGTATGTCATATTTTTGTGTTACATCGCCTTCTATGAATGTGAGCACCCTAAGAAGAATAAGAAAAGAGAAGGAACAGTCTTATATGGACAAATGTTTAGAATAGCATCTTTTGCATCTTTTGCGCGCGGCCACCCACGACCATCTCCGAAAGCAGCACGCCGACCCACACATCGCAGGAGGTGAGCGCGTCGACAACATCATCCTCCGCGCAGGCATTTGCTGCGTGTGACCCGGGGAACGACGGGTGCGTCACGGAATCGCGACGAGTGATGTGTGTGACGGATGCGGTGCAGTGGAAACACTAGAACACCTACTCCTTCACTGTGCCGCATTCGCCGATGCTCGTCGCGATATGCTTGCGGCCTGTAGGGCGCTGGGCATACTACCAGACTCCCTCAAGACGCTATTGGGGCCGCAGGGCAGTGCGCGCACTCGTGAGCGAACCTTGGTGAGCCTCTGTGCATTCCTCGAACACACGGTCTTGACGTCCCGTATGTTCTCCGCCAGGTAGTTACACGCAGTGACCGAACGATGCTCGAGTTCTACCTTGAACGATTAATAACTGGGCGCCCCACTCCAGTTGTAGCTAACGCAGTGCTGTGTGCGTGTGTTTTAATTCCTCCAACATGAACTAATCACGCGCACAACTTGGGCACATTTCTTATTGTGTAAACAGTTTGTATATATTACTTCTCCCCCTATCCTCTCTTCCTGTCCCCTCGCCTTTTTCATTTCATTTATCCATTCTGCCTGCTATCCTTTATTTCCGCTGCCCCAACTCAGGTGTCTCAGTACCGATGGCAGATGCAGGGGCTAGCAAAAATCTTTTTCTTCCTTTTTACTATTATTGTAATAAAAAAACCACTACCACCCACCATCTTTTACGAACCCATGCTGTTAGGCACGCGCAGAATGCACCATTGGAAGGAAGCGATTAGCTTTCTTGCCCTCAGAATGAAGCGGTTGTTAATTTTTATTGCGCAATAGCATGTGTACAATGGAAGTCTCTGAATATTTTTTCAAATCTTGGAACGTGCTTCGGATAGGACAAGCTGTCGAGCTAGTTGGGGCGGATCCATAGTGGTTGACAGCGCTTTGACACACGGACAGAGAACAGAAAAAGAAAAGGCGACGGCACAGGCGCTGAACTTCAACTCTATTCCAGAACCTCCAAAACACAGCATATATACCCAAAACACAGGTGCTAAGAGGCGGCGATTTTATGCACTCGTGGCCACAAGGCGTGATATGACAATTAGTGGTAAAACAACAAAAACTAGAAGCAAAAAACGAAAGGATAGAACTGGGAAGGATAAACCCAGAATAAGGTGAGAGAAGCTTTTTATAATCAAGTAATTTTATAAGCAAGTATAAGCAGCTGAGCCTTCGTATTATCTGTTTCTGTCCCTTGTCCGTGTGTCTAAGCGCTGTCAGCCATAAAGGTGCTTCGGGCTACGTTGCTGCGCATTCGTGCATAGTTTGTTTTGTTTTTTTCATCGATCTCTGCTAGTTGCACGTTAGCCAGTCAAAATTAAAACAACGTCGAAATCTTGACGGGTGAATCAAGAAGAACCCAGAATGAGGAAACGAAATTCCCTGTCTGGTATTTTATGAGCTAAGCACAACCGTTTCCTAACGGTTTAGCATATATAGAGGTGCTGTTAAGAATATTTATTCATTACGAAATCGTGTATCTTTTCCGTTCCCTCAGTATTAAACGCAAGAAAAATGCGTGCAAAACATGACTTATCGAAAGCAGTCAGATGTGAAAACACTTAGTATGGCATGACACAGGTGCACCTACTGAGGCAGCTCGGAGGAAGCTTTTGATCCAGAGATTTGGCTCACTACGAAGAAGGCATCACGAATAGACCTTAGTTCGTGGTTTCTCCTTTGCATTTGCATTGCATAGAATAACTTAACCTGCCCGCGTGCCTCCAGCTGCGGAAACAGGTGGGAAAAAAGAAGAACAAGGTCGTAACACTGACATTAGTGTGCAACGAAGAAACCCTCACACGTATCTTAAATTATTTGCATGAGTGATTTCGCGAATTTTGCCGCTATAAAGCCAGTTTTCACTTGCGCGTTTTGTCTTCACTAGCGCTTATAGACCGCATGCAGCACGCCCGCTGTTGCGTTGATATATCGGGAAGCACCACTGGTCCACCGAGGGGTGCGCCACACTGTCTTATTTCTGTCTCAAGGCACGCTCATCCAGACAAAAAAAGTGTGCGCAGCAGATTGTTCCCGGTCAAACGCGGTCAAACGACCGGGCTTTGGAGATACCACACGCGCGGCTGCCGCCGCGGCAGGAAAATGGCCCCTACACCTCAACTCTGAGAGCCACCCATAGGGGGCGAGAATACCTGCGTGCCACCCAGTGTGTGCGCAGTCTCCTCTAACCCAGACCACTCCTAGCAATTCATTGGATTATGACATCATCACCCTCCATTCGCACCCTCACTCTCCTTTTGCGTTCCCTTTCCCCCTTCCCCAGTGTGGAGTAGCAGGCCAAGGTCACCTTACTGCAGGCCGCCCTCTCTACCTTTCCTGTAATTAAATGGCTTTCTCTCTCTCTTTCTCTCTGTCTGCGTCACTTCAAATCAGAAGTGGACCGAATGGCTCACTTCTCATTTGTCTCTTCGTTCATGGACGCACGGTATGCAGCGGGAAATTGCTCAGAGACGGATCAGTTGCGCGGAGGAAAATGCCGCTGGCGAAAAATTAAATGGCCTTTATACCCCTGGTAATGCGGATGATTAGCACCAGCTGTACACAGACCCTTTCCGCTTTTGCAACTGTTGCATTCGCTTCAATCGAATGCTGCTGTCACGCATGTGCGACCATCGTGTTCTTGATTCGGGACGGCCACCACAAGTGCTCTATGGTGTGAGAGAAGTGTTGGCACGGACTTGAGCACATTGAAGTGCAGCGCGTTTGCGGGAAGCGCCGCGATAGCATTCGCTTTCTGTTCGATGCCTCCGCATGTTTACGTACTTCGGCCTACGTCCCACGTGCGGCGTCCTGAGGATGAGAATGAGTATTTTTACTTTTACCACTATTGACCGTATTGTCTCCCAAATGGCTTGTTGCTGCCGTTTCATTTTCCATGCTCTCTTTTACTATACATAATTTCATAAACCAGGTGTTTCAGGAAAGACTAAGCAATTTTCAAAAATATGCTTTTGAGGTAAAAACGTAGCTTTTGCGGCATAGTACTACAAATGTTTGATGACGCAAGAAAACCGGTGAATCGTCTTCAGTAGTAAGCTGGATGACTCATTTTTAATAATTAGCCTTTTTGTAATTGCGTTGAGGGCTTGGTTGCAATTTGATGCTTGTAGCCGGTCGCTAGTAATAACCACATCAGTTTTTAAAAGTTTGAAAATGTAGAAACCACAAACATTGAATAAGTATACTGCACTGAATAGGTGTTATAGGGCTTAACGTCCTAGAGCGACTCAGGCTATGAGGGACGCGCACTTAATATGTACTCCAGTATACAAAATTTGTGCGCAAATGCTTCAGCTTGAAGGCACGTGTAACACGACCTTCAGACATTTTCTGGCAGCGTCGGACACAACAGTTCGTTTCGCAGGAAGTAGTGAAAGTACTTAAGCGGTTTATGGTTTATGGGGCTTTAACGTCCCAAAGCGACTCAGGCTATGAGAGACGCCGTAGTAAAGGGCTCCGGAGATTTCGACCACCTGGGTTTCTTTAACGTGCACTGACGTCGCACAGCACACGGGCCTCTAGAATTTCGCCTCAATCGATATTCTACCGCCGCACCCGGGATCGAACCCGCGTCTTTTGGGTCAGCAGCCGAGCGCTCTAACCACTGAGCCACAGCGGCGGTAGAAAAAAAAAACGCGTGAAGAAATTGAAAGAAACATCTCAGGGGGAGTGATTGATGGTCTGAAACCTAACGACGCGTTCCCGAAAGTAGGAGAGATGCGCTGTCGAAACAGCGTGGGATTTTTTTCCCTCTCTTTTCCTACCTTGCGCACATATAACCTCTAGTGGCCACTTCCTTTGTTTTGACGGCGCTGACAGGAATTCGTTATCTTTGTCCATTAAAATGACAGCTGCATGTGAGCCATTTGTGACTGCGGCAAGAAGCTAGGAACGCCGTCCTTTTCCTTGCCTGCGCGGTTCTCTAGCCTCCAATCAGAAATCTTCGAATAGCAGTTAGTTTAGTGCAGAATAGGTTCTGATAGGGCGCATTTTCTTGGAAAGATCCTTCTGAGATATGCCAAAATTTCTCACTTTTCTGTCCCTTGCACACATGAAGGATATGCACGTGTGTTGATCGAATCTCAATAATATACTCTAAACTCAAGTTGCTGGAAGCATCGGCCCATTAGAACCCACAGTGGCAAAAAATGTGGATTGAGGGGCTATCAAGTTATGCGTATACCGTGCCGTGTACTTACACAAGTGCGCATATCAAGCCCGCATACGATTCGTTCAAAACAACCTTATCTCATTTGCTGCGTAATTGTGCTGCGTATTGAAATCGGACCAGACATAGGCCTCATGCGACGTGCAAGGGGAAGCAAACGGTTAAGTTTATACCTCTTCGCCACGCAACCTTACAGTGTGTTGTTTACGCTGGTGATATTGGCGCGCGCGCATCGATTACACGCCAAGTCTATGACGTCTGTGCGGCGGCACGTGCGAAGTGAGTAGAAAACGGAACCTGCATGCGCGCTTTTCTCTCTCTCCTGTTAGCTGCCTTCGTTTTTTTTTCCCTTAAATAGCCTCGCCGTGCGCGGAAAACGCTCGAGGTGGCTATGAAGTTCCAGCGTGGTAGAATGTAGGGGTTGGCTCCGGTTTTCTTTTTCTTTTCGCTCTGGCGTCACGCTGACTTCATCTGCCCATTTGCATCTTCAATCAATAATGTAGGCAAAATGTATCTGCAGTTCGCCTCCAACTCGACAAATCCACGCGCTTCGCAAATGTCAGCATTTCATAGGTGGATTTTATTGCAGTGTAGAGGGCTATCTTCTAGCATTCAGAAATAAATTTCAAAAATATAATATTTTTCGTCCTGCGTAAGAAAATCTTTGTCTTTATTCTAAAAATACTGAAATGAATGGGAGGAGTTTTCTCTCCAGCATATATATCACTAAGAAAAAGTACGAAAATCAAAATGTGCAGTCTGCAGAAGTTCGCACTTTATTTTTCGTGGCTGCTCCTCAAGTACTCATGTTTTTCTCGGTGCCCCCTACAGATGCCACTGATGCGACTGAATTTTCGTACTACTATCAGCAATATTATCAACTGCGTGTGCACTTTCCTTCCGTAGGCGAAGATAAAAAAGCGTCAAAAACTCCAAATTTCCCGTTTTCTTAATCAGTTGCACCACCAATGCAGCCTGGAAAAATGTATTAATCTCCAGATCTGTTTAAATTCGATTCCTTGGTAAAGTAGCATGCTGAAATTTTACGCAAGTATCTCCACCCGGTCTTTATAGTGCTCAAGTAGTGACCCACTAAGGAAAATATATTTAGAACGCCTGCGTATCTGAGTATGTCAGTCTCCGTTCTGAACCTATGCTAGTGTGCCACGATTAAAGTGTTCTTCTTTCATCCGGCTAAATACAATCCGGGCTGTATGCGAGTGGAGCGCACAAGCTTGCCAGCGAGAAGTCCTGGTCACAAAACCGAGAAACGTATATACAGACAGCAAACACTATTCTTGCTGTTAATCGTTTAAACGGCGTATATTGCAGACGGCTCTGTAGGCAGTTGATGTCTACATATAACAGAGGGGGGAGGAAGGAGAATTGCATTCTTATGAGTCTTACCAACAAAGCAAAGACCACAGAAAATTTTTACAAAAGCTGTTTTCTCTTTCTTTTGCCGTTTCCCATCCCCTTTGGTATAAAAAAATAACCGCTAAAACCCGTTTCGCTGTAAGCAATAGCTTCATTAGGCATTGGAAGTGTTTTAACTTCTACTGCGGGCTTTTTATCTGTCTTTGACTCGCGGCACAATATCTGCATAATAATTTTGCACGCGTGAGTAAAGACCTCGCTGGCATGGCTCCATACTCCTCAAGGCAAACGCTATGCTCCTGCTGCTCGCGTCGCCGGTACTACCTTCCAGCGTTCGCTGGGGGAATACTAGGGCTTCGTGACCAGCAAAAAGCCACGTGTTTTCCTTGAGTGATCGGTGCAAATAAAACAGTAGCCAAAATTCATGACCGGCTATAGTGGGGGTTTCCGTCAAGCCTGTATGACGTTACATTCATTTACTTCCTGTACAGGACCCTGACCGATTGCGGGTGTTGTTTTTCCTTTTATTTGAATAAAGAAGCGATATAGCATGTTACGCCGAGAAATTATTATACACAGCATGCTTCCGCCTCTCTCATTATTTTTCGTTTTTTTTTATCGTCCCAGAATAATTTTTGTCCCTCTTCCCCTATAACACACACAAACACATGCAAGAAAATGAAGAAAGGACGCATACGTGTTGCCGCGGTTTTATGCATACTGTAAGACTTTCCGGGATACGTTCCTGCATTGCAAAAGAAGCTTCGTGCGCAGGTCCGATCCTTTAGATCGTTGAATGAACAGAAAACGGTTCCCGTTATATTCATCATGCAACAGATTTCGAAACTAGCAGCGGGATATCTGCGCATAAAAAAAAATGTTTCAGGGTACCGTCTATGGCGATGGACGAAATTTGTGGTAGGTATGTGTTTAATGACGAGATGCATGCAGTGCGGCGGTCGTGACAATAGGATTTCTTCTTGAGGTGGCGCCGGGAGGCGGTACGGCATGTTTCGGCACACGCCAGCTGGCAGAGGTCTCTTGCTTCCCTGAGTGCACATACTTTCAGACCCACCGGACCATCTGACCACAGAATGTCATCAGTGGCCAGGTGCGGCGCGACTACTCCGACGTGCCCCACCCCCGTCCCATCAATGCTCCCACTCCAAGGAGCCACCTTGACGGCGCGACCACCGACGACGGACTTTGCGCAGCGATATATTACTGGTTAAAAGACTTCGTCCCCCTCCACACGCCCCCACCCATGCACCTTGGTGGGCGCGCGTGCACCAGCTGCGGACAGAAATTTATCCTCATAATTTTGCAGACGAAAGTTGCTGCAGGAAATTTTTCGGGCGAAGATCAATCCACAGATTTATGGGCACAAAAAAAGGTAGTGATGCAACCACATAAGTATGCTAACCTCGTAAAAAAAAGAAGCAGAAATTCACACGACTCTATATTTGTTTATCTGTCAGCACTTAGCAGCTCTTTATGACAGGCCTTGAACTAATTTTCTTTACAAGCTAAATGCCTTAGTTTTACTACTTGCGAGGAGTGTAAACCGCATATTTGTATAAACAGCCCGAAGAAGACAATGCTATGAAGTCACCAAATCGCCCAACTTGGAGTGCTCACAAAGTTTAGAGAACGTTGAGAAATAGCCTCGTTGATGTGCTACGGACAGCCTATGTTTTTCATGATTATTTTGTGCACAAAAGTGAATGGTCATGAAAACTTTACGCCAGTGCTTTGAAGTTGCGACGCCTGAGCGCAATATTTAATCTCTGGCATGAAATCTCCTAATGACCTCGACGCGAGGCCGGGCTGGCAGCGACCGGTCGGTATCCGGCTTTAAACACGGCGGTCCTGCACTTGCGCTCCGGAACAAGGAAAGTCCCATGGAAAGGGTGAGGCCGCATGCCCTCGTGGCAGGCCTTTGGAGACATTAATAGTAAAGGGCTGCAGATTTTCGTCTCGGTGTGTTTGCGTTTTCTGCAACTTGGCAACTTGGACAGGAGAGACCACGTGAACTTTGTATCTTAACCAACACCGATTATTAGGGCTTCCCATTTCTTTAACTTGTTTGAGCAGGCTAGCTCTGCTTCTTGCTAGTTGATTAATTTCTCTAGTGTTTTGATGTTAATAACCTTTTTTTCAAAACATTTGCTCCTACTCGTCCTTCTACCTCACAGTCAGCGCGGAATTTTACGATCAGCTTGTTGACCCTTCGATGTGGCCTACGGGCTGCATCTTCAAGGCTTTTCGTGGAAAGATGGTATGTTGCATCCTTCCGAGCTTACGGTTGATCGCAGTCAACCCTAACTTGGATATATATTACCAAAATGCCCGAGGTCTTCGGACTAAGGGACCTGTATTTTTTTCTAATGCATTAGCCTCTTGTTATTCGGCTGTTGTAATTACTGAGACCTGGCTGTCTAGCGAAGTTAACTCAGGTGACTTCTTTCCTAATAACTATTCTGTTTTTCGAAGTGACCGCCCTGAATCAGCTTCTAAACAAAAGGGAGGGGGAGTGCTCATTCCTATTGACAGTTCCGTGCAGTGCGTTCGGCGTTCCGACCTGGAAACCATCGAAGAATCTGTCTGGTTAGAACTCACTTTAACTCGACATCAAAAACTCTTATTGGCAGCTTTCTATATTTCCCCTAATCTGCCTCCTCCTGCCTACGATGATGTACTACATTCTATTGAATATGTTATCACTTCTCATTGCAAGCACAAACTGCTCATTTTAGGGGATTTTAATACTCCAGGTATTAACTGGAATACCTTTACATATTCACACAACAATCATTATGTAGTTAGTAAGTGCAACCGGCTTTTAGATTTCCTAGCTTTTAACACCTTGCAGCAACACAATTTAATTGAAAACTGTTGTGGTAATGTTCTTGACATTTGTTTATCTAATTTTGAAAATGTACGAGTCTCGTCATCTGACATCTCACTTACTCGCTGTGACAAATTTCATCCTCCAATTCTAATAACGGCTTCGGTTTCTGTCCCACCTTCTGCTAATTCAAATCGTGCGGGGAATTCCCCCCGTTTCGCTTCCGCACTTGGCGACTATGTTGGTCTCTTCGGTTTCTTCTCTTCTGTCGACTGGTCTGTTTTAAGCGAAGTCAGCGATGTTGACGAACAAGTCAGTCGCTTCACTGAAATAGTTCTCAATGGTATGCGCCAGTACATACCTATGCACACTCCTACTCGCAGTAAGTTTCCGTTCTGGTTTTCCAAGGAACTTAGAACAGCGCTGAAACTTAAGGAGCGGGCCCACCATAAAGCGAAACGCCCTGGGCTTGATACATGGGAAAATGAGTTTCGCCGCTTGCGTTCCCTTTGCAAACGCCTGTACAAGCGGGATCATGAGTCTTATCTTGAATCTTTGGAGAATAGTGCCTCTAATCGTCCTACTGAGTTCTGGTGATACGTTCGCAAGCGTTCAAATAAATCTGATAGGCGTATTCACTTAGTTGACTCTTGCGGGAATGAAATTTGGAATGTCGCTGACAGCTTTGCTCAACGCTTTTCCTCCGTGTGCAAATTTCCACGTTGCGATTCCGTATGCCTTCCGGCTGGCGCACCTAATTACGTTCTTTGGGACGAGAAGTTGATAATTGAGAGTCCTAAGTGTCTGAAACCATCTTTGTCCCCTGGACCTGATGGCATTCCAGCCGCCATAATAAAAGCCTTCAATAGTACCTTCGTCCCTGTTTTAACCACGATATTTAATAACTGTTTGAAAAATTCTGCCTTTCCCCGCGTGTGGAAAACGGCGCGTGTTTTCCCTGTCTTCAAATCAGGAAACAAATCTGATGTTTCGAACTACCGCCCCATTTCTCTTCTTTGTGCAACCTCTAAGCTTTTTGAATTAGCTTTGCACAAAGTACTTTCCTTCCACCTCAAAAATGTAATCATTCATAATCAGCATGGTTTCATAAAAGGTCGTTCTACTACAACTAACCTTGTGACTTTTATGACGTATACATCAGCTGAAGTCCTTCAGCGGAGTCAGGTAGACGCTGTGTACTGTGATTTGAGCAAAGCTTTCGACGTTGTTACTCACTCATTACTTCTTCAAAAGCTTCTGCTGTTTGAGATCGACGTTTCAATTGTAGCCCTCCTACGCAACTATCTTCTTGATCGGTCCTGCTTTGTCAGTGTAAATGGACAGACCTCATTTGTTTACACTCCAACCAGCGGAGTTCCTCAGGGCTCGGTATTAGGCCCGCTTCTGTTCTCTGTTTTTATCAATGACGTTTCCTCCGGGGTCAAAAACTCCTCATTTCTCCTTTATGCGGACGATATAAAAATGTTCAAGGCAATACATACTCTTCACGATTGCTTGTCATTGCAATCGGACATATCCGCCTTCTCTGATTGGTGCTTGAAGAATGGGCTCACTCTCAATTCATCTAAAACCAAGGTTGTCTCATTTACGCGTAAAACGCACAGTCTTCTCTACTCTTATTCGGTGAATGGTAGGCCGCTGCCCAGGGTTGATGAAATTAATGACCTCGGCGTACTTTTCGACCGTAGCCTCAGCTTCTCCTCTCATACAAAACGCATTGCTCTACGGGCTATGCGTACACTCGGCTTCATCTGCAGGCTTTCGAGAGAGTTTCGAGCCCCACTTCCTTTCTTAAAGCTCTACCTCTCCATATGCCTGCCGCTTTTGGAATATGCGTCTGTTGTTTGGAACGGCACTTGCCAGTCGAACTGTGAAAAAATCGACAGAGTTCAGCTAAAGTTTTTACGCATATTTCAACATCGGTTTTCTTGCAAAACTTCCAGCTCTCGTCCCAGACGGAGTAACTCGCTGCAGCTTCCTTCTCTTAGCTGCCGTCGCGTGAGGGCAGATATAATTTTCTTGTATAAACTTCTTCATGGTCACATTCTATGCCCTCAGCTCCTAGCGCGTATCCTTTTGCGTGTACCGCGAAACAGCATAAGGGAATTCAGACCATTCCAAGTTTCTGCGCTCCTGCACTCCCTCTCCCCTCTGGACGGAATGCAAAAGTTGTTTAATTCTCTTTGTCCTCACCTAGATATATTCGAAAATTCTGTCCCTTCCTTTATATTGGATGTCCGTGACGTTCCACTTTGAGCACTCTTTTTCTCATACATAACTTCCCCTTTCATGCATTTTGTCTTTACTACACTTGTGCGTTTGCACCGGTATTATATTGTTTTTTTCTCTCCTTAATTGTTCATCACGTGTACTTGTTTTCATTAATATTATTCCTTTAATACTGTATACTCACGCCTGATTGTTTGTAACGCGTTCACTAATTACGTTTCTTATTGTGTCTGATTGTATTTCTAGCTTGTATTTCAGAGGTTTCTTATTCGTTCTTATTAGTATTGGCTTTATTCTTGTTTGTATTTTGCTATATGCTGTACTTGGCTGTTATCGGTCGTTCATTCTCTTTGTTTATTGTTTCATTAGTTATTTATATGTCTGTTGCCTGTTCTAGCTGTTTTCATTTACCGCTGTTATCGCTGTTTTCTTGTTTTCGCTTTTTTGCTTCATGCTTGCTGTCACGCCTAGTTTATGTGTCTTTTTTTTCTATCGCCTTGACTGCTGCATTACCTCCCCTGAGTGTCTTCCTTTGTAGTGAAATAAATGTACACTTTCTGCGTGTGAATGGTGTACCAGCACCAAGACCTTTGGGTTGTTCCTGGGCACCGAAAAATAAAGTTTGATTGATTATTATTATTATTATTATTATTATTATTATTATTATTATTATTATTATTATTATTATTATTATTATTATTATTATTATTATTATTATTATTATTATTATTATTATTATTATTATTATTATTATTATTATTATTATTATTGTATCCTTTTGCGTGTACCGCGAAAGAGCATAAGGGAATTCAGACCATTCCAAGTTTCTGCGCTCCTGCACTCCCTCTCCCCTCTGGACAGAATGCAAAAGTTGTTTAATTCTCTTTGTCCTCACCTAGATATATTCGAAAATTCTCTCCCTTCCTTTATATTGGATGTCCGTGACGTTCCACTTTGAGCACTCGTTTTCTCATACATAACTTCCCCTTTCATGCATTTTGTCTTTACTACACTTGTGCGTTTGCACCGGTAT
This sequence comes from Amblyomma americanum, assembly GCF_052857255.1. Taxonomy (NCBI): domain Eukaryota; kingdom Metazoa; phylum Arthropoda; class Arachnida; order Ixodida; family Ixodidae; genus Amblyomma; species Amblyomma americanum. The sequence continues at coordinate 217,522,369 of NC_135497.1, forward strand.
TATATTGTTTTTTTCTCTCCTTAATTGTTCATCACGTGTACTTGTTGTCATTAATCTTATTTCTTTAATACTGTATACTCACGCCTGATTGTCTGTAACGCGTTCACTAATTACGTTTCTTATTGTGTATGATTGTATTTCTAGTTTGTATTTCAGAGGTTTCATATTCGTTCATATTAGTATTGGCTTTATTCTTGTTTGTATTTTGCTATATGCTGTACTAGGCTGTTATCGGTCGTTCAGTCTCTTTGTTTATTGTTTCATTAGTTATTTATATGTCTGTTGCCTGTTCTAGCTGTTTTCATTTACCGCTGTTTTCGCTTTTTTGCTTCATGCTTGCTGTCACGCCTAGTTTATGTCTTTTTTTTTTCTATCGCCTTGACTGCTGCATTACCTCCCCTGAGTGTCTTCCTTTGTAGTGAAATAAATTTACATTTTGTGCGTGTGAATGGTGTACCAGCACCAAGACCTTTGGGTTGTTCCTGGGCACCGAAAAATAAAGATTGATTGATTGATTGATTATTATTATTATTATTATTATTAACGTTGCATACAACACCCCAATTTCGTCAACTGAAAATATCTTCCGTGAACTAGGGCTCCCAAACTTCAAATCCTTATTCATTGATACTGTTGTCCTTAAGCACTATTGGTTTGGTACAGTGAATTTAAAGAGGAAACTACCCCGACGAGACAACTTAGAAAAGATAACCGTTACATTGTTCCTCGGTTAAACACGAGGTAAGGTGCGGCCAGGCGTTGCGCTTGTGTTGCGGCTACCCTCAACAAACTGTCGGATGAAATATTTAAGGCTAGCTCTAGAGGCAAACTCAGAGACTTAGTGAAGAATGAATGGAAAATTTAGTTTTAGGATTAGTGCAACCTGTTTCGCCTTATTAGACTTTGCGCCTTTATGATCTTTTCAGTTGTGTTTCGAATGAACTTACTAATTTTCAGTGTGCTCTTTTTCATGTTTTTTTTTGTTATTTGGCTTTCTTTGTCTATATACGCATGAGTCATACTTTTCTGTGACTATGTATTTTTTTTAGGCACGGTCCTACAAGCCATCTTAAAGCTTAGACTGGCCTGCCTCTATTATTATTATTATTATTATTATTGCGCCTGATTGTCTGTAACGCGTTCACTAATTACATTTCTTATTGTGTATGATTGTATTTCTAGCTGTATCTCAGAGGTTTCTTATTCGTTCATATTAGTATTGGCTTTATTCTTGTTTGTATTTTGCTATATGCTGTACTTAGCTGTTATCGGTCGTTTTTGTGTTCATTCTCTTTGTTTATTGTTTCATTAGTTATCTATATGTCTGTTGCCTGTTCTAGCTGTTTTCATTTACCGCTGCTCGCGCTGTTTTCTTGTTTTTGCTTTTTTGCTTCATGCTTGCTGTCCTGCCTAGTTTATGTTTTTTTTTATATCCCCTTGACTGCTGCATTACCTCCCCTGAGTGTCTTCCTTTGTGGTGAAATCTATTTACATTTTGTGCGTGTGAATGGTGTACCATACCAAGACCTTTGGGTTGTTCCTGGGCACCGAAAAAATAAAGATTAATATTATTATTATTGTTATTATTATTATTATTATTATTATTATTATTATTATTATTATTATTATTATTATTATTATTATTATTATTATTATTATTATTATTATTATTATTATTATATTACTATTACTATTAATATTATTATTATTATTATTATAATATTATTATTATTATTATTATTATTATTATTATTATTATTATTATTATTATTATTATTATTATTATTATTATTATTATTATTATTATTATTTTAGGTGAATTTAATACTCCAGGTATTAACTGGAATACCTGTACATATTCTCACAACCATCATTATGTAGTCAGTAAGTGCAACCTGATATTAGTTTTCACAGCTTTTAACCCTTTGCAGCAACACAATTTAATTCAAAACGGTTGCGGTAATGCTCTTAATATTTGTTTACCTTATTTTGAAGGTGTTCGAGTCTCGTGCTCAGACATATCACTGACTCGCTGAGACGAATTTCATCCTCCACTTATAATAACGACTTCAGTTTCTGTCCCACCTTCTGCTAATTTAAATCGCGCGGGGAATTCCTCCCGTTTCGCCTACGCACTTGGCGACTATGTTGGTCTCTTCGGTTTTTTTCTCTTCTGTCGACTGGTCCGTTTTAAACGAAATCATTGATGTTGACGAACAAGTCAGTCGCTTCACTGAAATAGTTCTCAGTGGTATGCGCCAGTACATACCTCTGCACACTCCTACTCGCAGCAAGTTTCCGTTCTGGTTTTCCAAGGAACTTAGAACAGCGCTGAAACTTAAGGAGCGGGCCCACCATAAAGCGAAACGCCCTGGGCTTGATACATGGGAAAATGAGTTTCGCCGCTTGCGTTCCCTTTGCAAACGCCTGTACAAGCGGGATCATGAGTCTTATCTTGAATCTTTGGAGAATAGTGCCTCTAATCGTCCTACTGAGTTCTGGTGATACGTTCGCAAGCGTTCAAATAAATCTGATAGGCGTATTCACTTAGTTGACTCTCGCGGGAATGAAATTTGGAATGTCGCTGACAGCTTTGCTCAACGCTTTTCCTCCGTGTGCAAATTTCCACGTTGCGATTCCGTATGCCTTCCGGCTGGCGCACCTAATTGCGTTCTTTGGGACGAGAAGTTGATAATTGAGAGTCCTAAGTGTCTGAAACCATCTTTGTCCCCTGGACCTGATGGCATTCCAGCCACCATAATAAAAGCCTTCAGTAGTACCTTCTTCCCTGTTTTAACCACGATATTTAATAGCTGTTTGAAAAATTCTGCCTATCCCCGCGTGTGGAAAATGACGCGTGTTTTCTCACTCTTCAAATCAGGAAATAAATCTTCATTTTGGCGGAAAAATTCAGCGCGAACGGACGAAGGACACAGAAAAGAAAAGGGGACAAAACAGGCGCTGTCTCGCAACTGAGATTTATTAGGAAGGAACGCAAAAATATATACATATACAGAACAACGACGCAGGTGCGATAGGTACGAAGTACACAGATAGCGACGAGGGCACTATAACCTCCAAAGTTCAAAAACCCGAATGCACTGCGTCACAGATCAAAGAAAAAAAGGCTCAACACTGTGCAGAGTGCACTAATAAAAATAAAGTGGTGTGCAAAGCAAATTTAAAAAAAAACCACCGTGTTGTACCGGCATCGCGACCAGCGCACTAGAGAGATAATGGAGGCATTTTTCATCGAAAAGAAAAAAGATGTTTGTGTCAGCACTCGGTCCCTCGGTCCGTTATATCATAGCGAAATAGGTTTTTTTTTATATGGCTCTTGATGTACCACCTTTTTTGTACCGAAGCCGTGGCCTAGTGGTTTGGGCGCCCGTCTCGGCTGCGGGAGGTGGTCGGTTCGAACCCCACCGCCGGACACCCACCGGTAAAAATGGGCACAAGCGTCCTCCGGCCTGGCGCCCGGCTTTCATTAGGGGTGTTCGCTTGGAAGAAGCTCCGTAAACTTCACTGCACCCCTCGCGGGCGAACGAAGCCCCAGTGTCGCTAGAGCTCAGTGCCTGCTAAATGTGGTGTCACGGCCAACGTGGCTCGAACCTTCATCACCTGCAGCAGCAGTCATTGCACGGGACACAAGCAAGCAACAAGTTGTATAGCTGGCGTCGTGCACGTGTTCCCAGCAGCCCAAAGAGCACGCAGCCGAAGGCGGTGGCGAGTTCGGCATCCGAAGGATCTGGCGGACGCTAGAGTGCGGCTACCACTATCCACGAGGCGCCCTAGAATGTTCTACGCCTTTCCTGCAGTGCATTTCATGCTTACAGTGCCCTCCACGACGAGATAAGCTACATTTTTTTTTTCAGTGGCGGGAGTTCAGTAGAATGTTCAGCGGGTGGGCAGAAGACGGGGTGGGATTACTGCATCAGTTGATGACGTCAGCGTTTCTTCTGTGTTTGCCACATCAGAAACGATGAGTGCTTACCGTGCTATCGTTTCTGCTACGTTCGCTGAACTGCACGCGCTTTTTTCAACGACTTGGCTGCCATCCGCTGGCATGTTTTCATCTCTCTGAAGCCATATAAACTGGCCACATTATTAAGCGAAGAAACAAATCAAGCATTTCCTGATGCTGCCGCTGGAAAGACGTCAGGGCGAGGAGTGCTTTTAATTGTATGTTTACAAGCTCGACCCTTTCCTTGTGGGAGACGCCCGTTCCACGCACGCGCGTGCACAAGAGGCCACTTTTAATAGTCGTTGAGTGCGGTCACTCACGTGTTGGTCAGTGCGCAGCTCATGAAAGACCCTTCGCACCGTTTTACGAAAGAAGGGCGGTGAAATTGGCAGTGTCACCTCGTGGAAAGCGAAAGGGAGGTTGTGCGAAAGGGACACGAATGACGGGAACCTTTCGCGTTCCTGAATAACGTCATTAGTGAATGAAACCTGTCTAGATGCGCTTATTCCTTATCGGACAGGTAAACAGGGTCTTTTTTAACCCGCGTCAGACGGAATACGCCCGTTTCAAGCACCGGGCAAGACGGCACTCGGAGAAGTTTGCCGCCGCACGTGCTTTCTTACCGCCTAAAGTGACACATTAGCAAACGAAATCGACACTTCGTCTTGTCCTATGGCGCTCAGCTACCGGCCCGAAAGACGCGGATTCGATCCCGGCCGCGGCGGTCGAATTTCGATTGAGGCGAAATTCTAGAAGCCCGTGTACTGTGCGATGTCAGTGCACGTTAAAGAACCCCAGGTGGTCGAAATTTCTGGAGCCCTTTACTACGGCGTCTCTCATAGCCTGAGTCGCTTTGGTACGTTAAACACCCATAAACCAAACCTAACCAAACCAAACTTCGACTTGTCCGTAACGCTTCGTTTCGAAAGTCACGCCGAAAGGAAGAGACAGAGAATAGGAGAGGATATAGTGACACCTTTTATTTTATTTTGAGTAGCTGTGTCTTATAAATAGTTGCAGGCCATGTCGCGGTTACGACAGTTGGTCAATGTAACAGCAGTTCAAACCTGACTCCCCAAGAGAGAGGAAAAAGAAGAGGAAGGGTAGGGGCAGATTAACCCGAACCGTGTTCCGGTTAGCTACCACGCACCGGGTGAAAGGGGAGGGGAAATCAAAATGGGAAAGAAGAGATTGATAAAGTGAGATAGATGTACCTTATCGACGTACGTAGTGCAGTAACAACCTGACGCGCAAGCACGACGCCCTGATGAACCGGAGCAGCGTTTGGCAGGCCTTTAGGGCTGACGGTTGATGCAGCCACCGTCCTCATATTTTGCTCTCAGTCAGCGGGCAAGGGATCTGAACACAGGGCTCCCGCAAAGGAGATGTTCGCCCGTTCTTTTCAACGCGATAGCGTTCAGCGGAGTACCCAGTATCGTATCTGCCGTGTCGAGAAACTCCGGATTGGCGGAGAGAGTCGTGGCGCAGCACGCCGAGCTGCGGAATTGAAAAATGAGATCAAGTGTGAATTTAAGGCCGCAACGCGGTCAAACATAATTATGACATGCAAGAATACAAACTAAAGTTATTGCGCTGAAAAGGATTGAGCAGAAACCAAACCTGCAGCCCTTGGGCCGCTAGTCAGACGCGCTACCCCTAGGCCATCGAGACACGTTCGTTAGATTAAATTAAAGGGAAGCCTTGTGTGTCTTCTGGCAAATGAAAATAATAATGGAATATAAAAAATAAAAAGCAGTGCCCGTGTGTGCGAAGTGGTATGCAAGGAAGACCCCAGGCCGCTGAAGGGATTGATTTACGCTATCGCGTCATACCCGTAAGGTGGAGTTCTTGCCAAACAGGATGTGAGCACCAAACAGGATGTGAGCACAGTGAGGTGATAGGTGGTGTGTTTCAGCAGAAGTGGCCGCCCTATATTTCCTCCCACCTTCCCTCCCTCCCTTCCTCCCTTCCTTCCTTCCTTCATTCCATCCTTCCTTCCTTCCCCTCCCTCCCTCCCTCCCTCCCTCCCTCCCTCCCACCCTTCCTTCTTTCCTTCCTTTCCTTTTTTCTTCGCTCTCTCTCTTCTATCTTTCTTCTTTTCTTTCTTTTTCTCTTCCTTTCTTTCTCTTTCTTTCCTCCCTCCCTTCTTTCTTCCTCTATTTCTTTCTTGATTTCTTTTCTTCTTTGATTCTGCACCCTCCCTCCCTTCCCCTACTTCTCTCTTTCCATCAATCTTCCTTCCTTTCTTTCTTCATTTCTTTCTTTCTGTCTTTCTGTTTATCTTTGTTTTTAGAATTTTGCATAAGAGAGTGATTGCTATTGTCGCATCGTAGCCATGGGTGGAAAGGCCGGGCGGTCGGCCTGAAGGAGGAGTGAGTACCTAATGGCGAATGAGGAGCGGGGAATGCGGAATGATCGCCATTAAAGCGGCGCCGAACAGCAGACCACAGTATGGCGTTGTGCAACATGACGAAAAACAGAGCGTTACCGTGGCACAGCGTTTTCTAGTAAAAATAAGAAAAAAAGGAACAAAAACCATTTAGTTATCGCAATTCATTCCTTCGTAGAAAGCTGTAACATCATTGGAATGAAAAAATGCAATGCTTCACCTTTCACTATTTTAAAAACTGCGCGCAATTTCCGTTAGGCAAGAAAGTGCATGCAATTGGTCAGGCCATTTTCTGGGGATTTATATGCCTTGATACGGCTGTAACAAAACACAGAGATAGAGTGAGATAGCGAGAGAATGGGAAGGAAAGGCCGAGATGTTAATCAGGCTAAGCCCGCTTGGCTACCCAACAAGCCACAGAAGCGCAAAGTGTTGTTAAAAACGCTGAAAAATATTTAGGATAGTAATACACTTCTGCTCTCAATACTTCTACTTATCTGTGAGACAAATTCCAGGTCACTGACAGGAATTAAATCAGAGTTGAGGCTGTCAATTTGGGCTTGAGATTTACCGAACGTCCATCTATCATTGTTAGAAGGATCGCAAAGGGATGTAGAATGATTGTTTGCCAGTTTAAAGCAATACACGGACTTTCATTCGAAGCGTAGTATATGCGCTGTTTTTAATAGTGCACTAGATAGGCTTCATAAACCACCTGTACACATGTAAGTGTTCTGTTCTGAGAACGAGGCGTCTGACTTACGTACACTTTAAGCTCATCCAATACAGGTTGGCTACATTTGTGGGAGTAGCTTAAAACGTCCTTTGCGACAAAGTGTCCGCAAGTACATACTTTGACTATAGATACGATTTTTATGCGTTTGTCCTTGCCATTGAAAGAGTGTTCCTCAGGTCGTGTATACGATAGGTTATACGTAGAGCAAGGCCGGAATGAAACACGGACAGCGCCTGCGAACAGAACATACTTTACCTTTGTACTTCCAGCTGCAGTATTAAACTTGCCTGACTCTTGCTACTGGCCGAAAGAGATACCGACGAAGTGTGCATTTATAAACCAGTTGCAACGCAATAGCCAACCACAAAGTGCAAAATTAGGGCAAATGCGTGTTCGCTTTTCATTCCAGCCTGAGTGTACCACCATGTCAGTAAAGCTAAAGCAGCGAAGATGAATGATTATAGGCCTATGTCCTTCGCTTTTTCCGGACCTATGTATTCAAATACTAGACTAACATTTGGCCCCCAGCGTGTCTTTGAAGACCTCATTGACGATCTTTTCTCTCATCGCAGATTCGATTTGGGCAGCTAACTCCTGGATCCCGAAACAATCAAATTTGAGCGCCTGCTATGGTCCTCCAAACTCGTTAGTTTCTTTGTGTGAAAGGTCATCGCTTGCACTAAAGATTTCAGCGTCGTCTCTACTTGACCAGCCTGTACTTGGGTTGTAGAAGAATCAGGAGATTTAGTTTGTACCTTCTCAAGTGGACGTTGTAAACTGGCAAGTAACCTTACACCAGTAAGGATTGACTGCTGGGCTTCAAGCAGTTGCTCATGCAGCCCCTTTTGTGTCGGTCCTGGATTTATTTCGATCATGAGGGACCTGAGACGGAAATGTGGTTGTTATAATTGAAGCGCTAGTATACAGCATTTTCGTAAACCTCGTCCGATTATTAGCAGTTCTCCAACTGCGCAGCAGTTTTTGTTAGCGTGGTATATTCGTATTTTGCTGAATATGTGCTCAGACATTTAGCTGCAAGCCCAAACAGCGTAAACGTTGTCAGGTATTCGGGACAGTGGTTTAGTGCACTTGTTTTTGCCATCACGTGACGCATAAACACGAAACTGACGGCTGCATTTTTTCCCGTAACACAAAATGCTCTGTGATAGTACTGGTTTGATCTCAGAACCTTGCTATACCCCTGGTCTCTATCGCTACACCACTCGACTCTATAGCCGACTTAAAGGCGTGCAGCGTGAGTTGAGATAACAGCATTGTGAAAAATGTCAATTTTAGCGACTTTCCCTTTTTTTTATATAGATGGCGTTTGATAATGGTAAGCCCAGTCCTTATTCCATTTTAAGCTGCCTAAAGAAAGCGACTTAAGCTGCAGATTCTTCGAAAAGCGTGTTTCTGTCATCCAAAAGGGCTGCAGATTTTCGTCGTTTCCATAGACGCCCATGGTGACTGCTGACTGGTCTCGCTGCCGGCGCCGCCGCCGCCGCCGCCGCCGCCCCGGATTGATGCGCCTAGCGTAGTGGGATACAGGCAGCTCCATCGCAGCAGGTGGCATCAAGACGATGTGCACTGGATAGTATAGCCTGGGTGACTCCGCTGGATCTGCGTAATTGCCGAAACGCTGTATGTCTTTAACGTAGGTCACGGGAGGAGAAACGGTGTCCGCAAAGGCCTCTTGGTGCAATGCTTAACTCACTATCAACACTTGTCCGGCAGCTGTGCAAGTGAAAAGTTCGAGTGAATAAAGCCGATTCTTCAGTTGAACGAGTCTGCTCAGTTCGTGCGAGTTTATAAAAACGGGTGGGCAGCAATGTGCGCCCACGGTGCGGTGGTCGTGTCTCTTCTGACGTGGTTCAGGCAGCTCCGTAAAGCCTTAGGCAAATCTGCCAATCCGATAACGACAGTCAGCAAGACAAGATCAGAAAAGGGTTACGTGCGCGCAGCCGCAAGGAGGCGTCAGCTCTGTGGGATGGTCCCACCCAGCTCACTGCAAGCAGATTTTGGGCGCTCGACGCCCACCGTATCCGACGGTGTCGGAGCACCCCGTGCCGAGCTGCAATACCAAGAAGCACGTAGTGGCACCCGTGGTCCCAGGCCACCCAGCTCGCTCAGCAGCGAATCCAGTGGTCTAAACAGAGAAAGCAGAGAAAAATATGTACAGAAAACTCGGACCACTCTCGCGGCTTCTGTACTCACTCGCTTCGGGCTCCGTGGGCGCTAGACCTCGCGCTCCCTCGATGCGGACGACGTGAATCTCGTGCTGAGGAAACTCCGCGGAAAAACTTGGAAGAAAATGCGCTGGGCATGTCGAACAGCAAACATGCCGTAGCGGATAACACCTCGCACTCGATAAAGCATGCCGCAGGTCCTAGCGATCAAAATACTCAAGTGCGGACAAAGAGCGTTCCTTGAACCGAACAAAACAGTCGTCCGATGTTCCAAGAGCAGGTCCCACGTAGACGCCCTCCCTTGTTAGTACTAGCGAGGACGCATTGAGTAAAAGAAAACCAAAGAGGACGGAACAGGGAGAGTCCTCACAAAGGCAAAGCAGGAGGAAGTCCGTTAAAAGAGCTCTAAAATATGTATTGCGAGCAAAAAGGTCGCTATTGGAACATGCAAGTATGAGAAATAAAAGGTGAAATGCTTAATTAATGATAGTTTGAATAATAGATTGGGCTAAAATAGCAAATGTTTAATTAACATGCGAATTAGCTGTAAGCATTGAATACCAGGGTGTGATCGAGATTGTGAGCCTAGATCAGCGGGATTAGAAGAAGGCGCGCCATCTGTCATATGGGTGAAATATTGCGGGTGGTGCAGCGAAAAACGGACGAATGGCGAAGAGAAGACCGCACGGTCGAGCGCTTACTAACAACATAAAGTTTGTTGAAAAATACATGGAGAATATACATGAGGTATTTACTGAGGCCGCGCTGCCAGACGGCGCGAGCGTGGTCGTGGCAAGCGCACCATGTTGGCGGTCGTTTCACGCCGGCTCGCGCAGTGTCGCGGTTCGCCGTGAGGTACCCGGCCTGAATTGTTAGGGATCCGTAACATCTTTTGCTAGTTTTTTAAATGCGTCAACGTCATTTTTTTTGTGGAACGCAAATTGTACATGAAGTTTGCTGCAGAATTCTGTGCCGTTATATAGCTGCCTGCCGCAACTCGGCAGCAAAACTGGCCGGCTTCGCTACGTACAAGAATGTACACGACTTGCAGCTTTTAATATCAGGTGGTAGCTGTCAGCTACTCAGGCAGGACACATCGTGGATAAACAGCACATGATTAATTGCCCAAATTTCAAAAGTGGTGCCGCAGAAACTCGTATTTCCAGCGGCTGTAGTCCGCGAACTGCTGAAGCTTCACCGACGGTGTCGCAGCAGAAAGGGAAAGAGTTATAGCTGCCCGGTTTACGCGACAGAGCGGTCGGGCAAATACTGTCATGCGCTGGCAACACGACCGGCACGCCTAGCGAGAATGTTTTGCAGTTTTGATTATAGCAGCGTAGCGCTCCTTCGATTGCACAGGACCTGGAATCTAGGCCGGTTAGCAGCAACGCGATGTGCAGCGCTTCCGCTATATTATGCGCTAACATGTCACTTTCAGCCGATAGAGTTGACAAGTTAAGTAAGCTAAACGAACACACGCATTCAATTACCCACCTCTCCAAAAACGGTTAGGCCGTCGGCACCCTCACCACGGCTCTTGGGCTTGCACGCTTCTCAAGCAATTGTACCCTCTCTAGATTTTTAGGCTTTAATTACATGGCCTGTCGGCAAACTTGAGCCGTGCACAAGGTTGGCCTCGATATCGGTGAATTAAACCCGCGCCAGCAGTCCTGTAGGTCGCACACCACGCCGGCGCCTCTGCATTCCTACGGGTCGACGTTTTCACAAAGTGGATACCTTTCAGCGTGCCCACTCTTTTCTGTTACGCGCAGTTGACGGCGTACCCACTCAGTCACACGGTGTTGTGTGTCAGGGAGAAATTATCTGCGGCGAGACCCGAAATACACTCACATTTCACACATCACCAGCGAGTTAAATGCTGCGGCTGGCTGCGGCGACCACGCGCACGACCGCCGACCGACATGGCGAATGCCCCGCCTTCCGACAGCGAACCTTGCGGATGACGTCATGTGAATACCTCCTGTACTAAGTCTACAACAAGGAGCGCACGCGCTTCCTCAACAAAATACAGAATGCGTTACTGATGGGAATCCAGATACATCATTTCGCAGTCGTGGATAAGAACAGAAGGAGGGCGCGCTCGAGTCGCTTTCTTTGCGAATATATGCCTCGCAGATTTCTCTTGTTAACTGATCTCTTTGGCTATACAGAACATTAGTCTTATTAAAAAGAGGAGTGCATACATTTTTACTCGAGGAACTGGAGTTGTAAGGACAACAATCTCAGTAATGTAAAACCATGTTAGAAGAAGGAGCACCTTTTAAAGACGTGTTGTGCTGGCGTAGTCATGTGTTCAGGCATTTTGCAGTTTTTTCAGTTCCTAATGAACTTGGAAAAATTTGCGCTATTCTCTAGAGATGAACCCGAGAACAGAAACAAAGAACAAGAAAAAGTAAATAATTGGGCCAAATGAAAGATGAGTTGCAGTTTGCATCATGGGATGAGGGTGTGGTTTATGAGATCCCTTTTAGTTGCGGCATGGACTATAATGGGCAAGCTGCGAAATGTTTGAACACGCGACTACGCCAGCACAACACGCCATTAAAAGGTGTTCCTTCTTCTAACCAGGCTTTAGATTAGATGGATTGTTGCGTTTACAATTCTAGTTCCTCGAGTAAAAATGTATGTACTCCTCTTTTTTAATAAGACTAAAGTTCTGTACAGCCATCAAGATCAGTTAACAAGAGGTAATCTACGAGGCATATAATATTCACAATAAAAGGAACTCGTGCGCGCGCACTCCTTCTGTTCTTATCCACGACAGCAAAATTATGTATCTGGATTCCCATCAACAAAGCATTCTGTGTGTTGCTGCGGAAGTGCACGTGCTCCTGGGTTCAGATTAAGAGTATATTATTCGTTTCTTTTCCAATAAACTTTCAGTTGTTAGTAAGCGCTCGTCCGTGTAGCCTTCTCTTCTTATTTCGTCCGTTTTATGCTGTATCATTCGTACTAAGGTACCAAATAGCTCAAATGACCGTTTTACTGGGTGAAATATCGAATAAACATCCTTAGTTTTAACCTATTCTAATTGGTTTATGCCCACAAGCCTATGGGGATTCTACGTGACGTAACCGTATTGTAGGATTAGGACAGAGTTTTCTATGTAAGTAGCTTGGTGTCTAATGGGCGACACGCACACTGCGGCACAAATATCCGAGTCCTTGTAGAGCTTTGTTGTAAAGCAGATTGTTGTGCTTAGATTATAGGATAGTCTGCGTGAAGGTAATGCGGGGCTATTTGTATTTAAGTACTCGTTTAGATACGTTGACCTAGGACTTTTTTCTGGGCTTCTAGGCTAATTGGTGTGTTTCTAACTGACGGCAACCACAGCGTGAAAGAGCGCACAGAAGAGGGACAGGATGGGCGCCATCCTGTCTTGTCTGTCCCCTTTTGTTTACGTTCTTTCGCACGGTGGTTTTTATTTTAAATAATTTTCTTTGAATGAATATACAAACAAGTAATGACACTTACGCCGGGCGAACCACCAAAAGCTAGTTTTGGAGAAAGTGATTTTCTTTTGACACACAGCGCACAAATTACATAGGTTCGAGAAATACTTATTTAAACGAGGCCATGATTCAGAGGTGATATAACTGTATTATAGAGCAGGCAATGACCAGATAAAGGCATATGTTTGTTAGGGCACACAGAGCAAAACAACCGTAAACATCAACGCACCACCACGGTATTAGAAAGAAGCAATGGGTCGGGTCGCACAAAACTGGACACCCGTGGGAGAAAAGCCCCTCTTAAACTAATGATCTAATATTACGGAAAGGCTCCAGCGGGCAGATTTTAATTCGATAACATTGGGAGTGCCATGAAGGTAGAAACTGTCCGGCGTCTGTGAGAAGCCTCCGCCTGCCAACCGTGACAGCTGGTGTTTATAGGGATTTTCCTTTTACCCATCTGCTACGGTTGTCGGGTGGCACTTCCTTCTGTGGGACTAAACGCCCTGGAACTAGAGCTGTAGGCGTCGCCATTTACACCCACCAGGATGTCGATTGAACCACGGGGAAGTTAACGAACTAGTCTGTTATCTCGACAAAGTATGTGCTTACTGGCGAAGTCCCAAAGTAGGTGTCACTGTATTTGCAGTCTACATTTCGCCTGCAGCCAACTCTGAACAAGCCGCATTGATCATTTAACGTTAGTTTGCATTCCGCATAAAAAAAAACTGAATCGTACTTGTCTGGCTTTAGTCAAGATTTTAGGAGACATCGCCCATTCTTACACAAGCTTGAAGAGAATGTTGGTCGTCGTGTCGCCGCTCCTCAAGGATCCCTGTCAACGCAGCGGAACTACCTGCATAGACCTTGCGTTCCACATTGAAGGAGCCATAGAAGATGTGAAATCGACATGCAGTTACTTCGGTGATCACAAGGCCATGACTGCCAAATTTTAACCAAAACGGCACCTGAAAAGAAAGTCGATGGTTATTGGAGTTCAGACATGGTCCAAATCGCCCAAAAAGGTCAAGAATGCACAATGCACATCATATTAAAGTGGTTTCAAAGCATTTTAAGTGTGTCTATCGTTACTACATTAGCAGATTCGAAGGGCGAAAGCTATCGCATTTCCTCCGCATGTATCCAATTAATCGCCCCTAAATTTGTTTTAAAATACACTCCTTCTCTCAAAAATTCCAACAGCATGGTGACGGTTCTGTTTTTTAGAGAACTACAAAAAACCTCGCAATCAAATCCCTCTTCAGTTGCTTCATGTTTGTACATATAGAAAAACTCAAAATTACCGTATTCTTTTTGTAGTAGACTCACTGTGTCAGCTGCCCACTGAATCTCCATTTATATTATTGAGTCTTACAGAGCGGAGACGTATTAGTGTTCGCTTATATCGGATTACGGTACGCCTCCTGCGCATGCACGTTGGCAGGGGCGGGGTCAGGTGGGGCCAGGTGGGGCCACTGCGCGTGTGAAGGGGCGTTCCGGAATCCGGTATACGTCAACCGTAGTATGTCCACGCTATGCTAGAACTCTGTATTGAAAAGGTTCCGTACCAGGACCTCAGGTCGCACCTTACGAGCATAGTGTGCTGACAATGGCAAAAAGAATGGAACACCGAAACAGGAAATGAACTACACAGAAGAAAACCATAAATAGGGAGGTGTGCTGATGAAAGTCGTGACAGATCCAAAGAGCTACTACTATGCAGTTTCAGGATGGGACACAGATGTACCACACGCGCATGTATTTTAAACAGTGCGCCAGTACGGCGTTTGAGATGTGGTGTGCGGCTTCCTGTTCCCCACGTTTTAACCGCGTGCCCGATATCAGAGGCAGAAAGGGTGACGCCACTTTGCAGGCCTCCAAAAATCTAGTACAATACCACCGCACCCCGCTTTCTTTGAAGCTGACGGCCGAATGTTTCCACTGGAGATACTTTAAATTGTTAGCTGAGTTAGGCTTTTTACGTGGCTTTTCTGAGCCATTCTATGTCTCGTGCAACTTGAGAGGAAAAGAAATGCGATTGAAGTTGAATACTAAATTCATCTCTAAATTACCTTTTTAATGGCCGTTGCCATTATTAAGCCACACGTACTTTGAATTTTTAATAGTTTCATCGCGCTTACTATCATAACTATACGCAGTGAATCGAATTCATAGCCGCAACGTTTCCGTCTTCATAGTTACTTTTATTGCATCTTTAGAAAACCGGTCCCACAGCATACATTATGTACGTTCGGTGACCAGCAACCATGTTATTTTCGCATTTTACTGGAGTTGCACTGAAGCGATAGAACATCTTATTATCATTCAAATACGTGCACAAAACGGAGACCATTTTTGTGGACAGTTGGCTGAGATTTGTTTTGAGAGGCACAACGGAAAGACGATGAGATTCAAAATTAAAATCACAGCACGAGCACTGACGGAAGTAATGGCCGGCTATATGTTCGTGGGGTAAACGAACGGCCGCAACCCGTCGACGACTGTGATTTAGTTACGAGTGAAGAGGAAGGAGAATGAGCTTTTATTTTTTATTGCGATAGCACTAAATGGGTCGCTAGCGAAAAGGCGTCCTGGGTCGGGTTGAAGCCCACCCCCCCCCCCCCACCGCCGCTACGTGGAGGGTGGGGACATCGTTTGAAAGGGTCAGTATCGCCTCGGCGAGGGCGGGCGCCATTGTTGTGCCCACTCCCTCTCCCGCCTGCGCCAGCTGCACGTGCGGCGGCCTGCTTCCCGTCGATTGCAGTTATTCTTGGCCGCAAGACGGGGATGACATGCCGGGTGTTGCGTGCACAAATCACTCCCGAAATGGCTAGAGAATGTTAGCATATCCGAAGGATCCGAAAACAAGAAGGAAAGAAAGGCGGACTGTGAAGGTGAAACGTGACAAGTGACAATACGCCGAAGACAACCAGATGTGCTGTGTATGAATGGAGTATCTGGCCGATCTTATAACACATGGCAAGCGCAAGCTAGCTGAGCCAGATCTATTTGAAATCGAAGGCTCCGAGATACTCTTCTTTGAAGAGCTGACAACTACAGAATGCAGCATACTGTTTCATATTGAAGGATTTCTCGTGAAAGGCATTATCAAAAAGATAAGTAGGGTAGAGAGCCAAGCCAGTTGGTACATAGTTGTAAAGAAAAAACCAGCGGAAGGACGCAGACACAGAGGGGGACACAGGGCGACGCTGGTTCAAAAGAGATAAACAGTTCCAACCAGTGCAAAACTGCTCTGCTATAGGTTCGACAGACAGTCAGGATTCCTACCTGACCAGGCTAACTAGGAATAGATCAGGAACGGCGACAACCTACATTATCCCAGTGCTCAAGTAATGAGTATGCTAAATTCGTGCGATGAGTTTTACAAAAGGATCACGGAATAGACTGAAAGCCTTCTTACTGTATAATATCCTTTATAGGCGTTGTAACGTACTTGAGTTAAACGGTAAAGTTCACCGTGAGGGCTTACTAAGCACACAATGCAACAGTTCAGAAGCTTCTCATCGCCAGCTATGGCCGAATGAGGTTACGCATTTAACTGCGTCAGCTTGTAAAAAAGCAGTCAACGGCCGAGAAAGCAAAACATGCGCTGGAGTCATTTTACAGCCACACCACAATTTTGATGATTGCGCATAAAGCATGTGTGTACTTAGTATAGCTTTTTTCTGGAGCATTTGCGTATTCTTCGGAATCTTCCCATATTATTGTAATAAATTGATGGAGTGGTGTCGCAAAGCTTTTCATCACTACATTATACTTATTGTGCATTCTTTAGGTTATTTCCACAGAAATTGTGTGCTACGTGTAATGAAAAAGTAAAAAGTCAGTAAAGGCGACGCGAAGTTTTTCCCAAAGTAAGCAAAAGAGGCTGGAGTTGTTCGTTCGATTAGTAGCTTTTAACGGCTCCGCTTCCAGCAAACTTTTCTTGGCTGGTTAAGGAAATGCTGTTTAACGCCGTCCCGCTGCAGTAGCTCAGTAGTTAAGCCGCTCGGCTACTAAACCGGAGCACCCGGGTTTAAACCCGACTGCGGGGGCATCGTTTCGATGAAGGCAAAACGCAAAAGGCGGCTGTGTGTTGTGCGATGTCAGCTAACGTTAAATATCCCCAGGTGGTCGAAATTCTGAAGCCCTTCACAACGCCACTTTTCTCTCACCCTACTCTATTGTTTCGCCCCCGACGGGGTTGAGGTG
The DNA here is from genome assembly GCF_052857255.1 of Amblyomma americanum. Taxonomy (NCBI): domain Eukaryota; kingdom Metazoa; phylum Arthropoda; class Arachnida; order Ixodida; family Ixodidae; genus Amblyomma; species Amblyomma americanum. The sequence goes on from NC_135497.1 coordinate 217,539,329, forward strand.
TCCTCTTGAAAGAAAGCGAAAGTTACTGTTGCTTTCGTTTCCTATCACCACAATTATTATTTTTAAGACTCGATAAAATGTGGACTTTACATCAGCAGGTTTTTCAAAATATAGTATAATATTGGATGTCGCAAATAAATTCCAAATACCGCACTTAAACATCGTTCATGTGTGTGCGTCTGTGTGTTCCCCCGAAGAATAACTGCCTTATCATAGGCAGCCACAGAGGTCCTGGACTTCGCCAAAAGTATCACATTATATCATTTGAGTCCTCCGCCTTCTAGTTATATTGATACGTCGCTCCATGAGCAAAACAGCTCACTTTCAAGGAAGCGCGTTCGGCCCCGGTGAGCGCTTCCGCAGCGCGATGAAAAGTGTGGTCACAAATATGACCGACGCCGTAGCAGACCACGCGGGTGTCCCAACCCTCCACGAAGCGGCGGAGGAGGGCTCGCGCATCGAGGCAACCTAGTAACAGATTTAGGGTGCGTTCCAATACCTCCGAGTAGACGGCTACTTAGACGTCTAGCCAGGCAGCCGCCATCTTGAGACGCGTTCCATTTCTCACGAATATAGTGAACTAGAATACTGATCTAGTGGTGCAAACGAAGGCGCGCGGTAGCGGCGCGGCTGAAGCAAAACGCCTCTCCTCGCCGCAGGGGGCGCTGCCGCGCCTTTTACTAGGATGGAGGAAGCGATTACCCAAGTACTTATCGGTGGTGACTCAAATATGAGTAGGTGCAAAAGAACTATAATGGAGCGTGTAAAGGGTGATAAGCGGGTAGCAGTCGGGGCATTCCCAGGCAGGAAAATGGACGCAGTACTGAGCGAAACAAGAAACGAACTTTCTAAGAATGTTGAAGAGCACAATTTGGTAGTTATAGCGGCGAGACTAAATGATGTCTTGAATGGTGAAGCCGCAAAAGTAGTGGAAAGATTAGCGGAGGGAGTTGACGATTTAAGGGCGATAGCACAGCAAGTCCAGATCGTGGTGTGCACAATTTTTTTTTCATTCATTTTTATTTGTTCTTCACAACATGACGTACACATTGTGAAAGGGGCCAAGAAGAAAAGCCGTTCCTTTACGGCTTGAAAAAAAAAATCTTGGTCCCCCCTGGCATTGACGGCAACGAAGCAACACAATCCAGAAACAAATGTACAGAAAAAAATATACAGAAATATACAGAGACAAACAAAATTATAACTTGGCATTTTTATGAAAGGTATGGCGACAAGCTCATGGAACGGTCGGGAAATAAAGACAGGCAGTCATAATGAAACAGTGGCTAAATATCTGTACAAGGTGTTTTGTTTATGAAATGTGTGGTGTGTATTAGGGACATGCAAATTAATAAAACAACGCCTTCAGGTTCCGGAAATTTAGTCCTAAAATATCTGTTCCCGCTTTAATATGTTCATTTAGTAATCGAGGCAGGTTATTCCTAAGACTCTGAAGCCCATAGTTCGTACGGCATTTTGGCACTTTCCAACGGTCTGTTGTCCTCGTATTGTAGGCCGCGTTGCCTATTAATTCTAAGTTCGATATGTCCAAAAACAGCCTTTGATTTTCCTGGATGCTGAGTTTATATTCGCGTAGGAGTTTATAATGATACATTTTAGTTATTGGAATGACCTTAAGATTTCTGAAGATAAATTTACTTGAGTAAAACTTAGGCAAATTATTAATGATCCGTAAAACCTTTTTTTGCATCCTTAAAAGACTACTAAGGTTTTTGTCGGTCGTTGTGCCCCAGACTAAATGAGAATAGTTCATCTAAGAAGAAAATAAGGCATAATAAATGGCTAGTTTTGCAGACATTGGAAAGACATAACGATTTCGACTGAGTATACCTGTTATGGAACATAATTTCTGCAAAATATGGTTTACGTGGTCATCCCATTGCAACGTCTTGGAAAAGAAAACGCCCAATACCTTTATTATTTCGACGACCTCAATCCTTGTACCTCTAAACAGAAGATCGTAATCGGTAGATAGCTGCTTACCCTTAGGGTGAAAAATTACTGCTTTTGTTTTTTTTTGTATTAATATTCAGTTGATTACTGTCTGTCCAAGCTTCCAACTTTTTTAAGGCTATGTTTCCTTTAACGAACGCGTCAGCACAAGAGGATGAAGGCACAAATATACTAGTGTCGTCTGCATATATAACAAACTTCAGGTCAGATGATATACATACTATATCATTAATGTATAAATTAAAGAGTAAGGGACCAAGAATACTTCCTTGAGGTACGCCTGCGACTATTGCTTTCTGATTAGATATTAAATGGCTTACTTGAACAAATTGTTTTCTGTGAGAGAGATAACTAATTAACATATTAAGTGCATGTCCTCTGATACCGTAGTGATGTAATTTATCAAAAAGAATAGAGTGATTAATGTTGTCAAAAGCCTGCGTAAAGTCAACAAAAATCCCCAGAACGTAGTTTTTATCCTCGAAGTTTTGCAAAATGTATTCTTTTTGATCAAGAAGTGCCAGTTCTGTGGACCGATGTTTTTGGAAGCCATACTGCGATTTTGTGATTATATCATATTTGTGGCAGAAACGTGAAAGTAGTTTGAATAGGATTTTTTCCAGACCTTTAGAAAACACAGGCAATATTGATATGGGGCGGTAGTTCGAAACATCTCGGTTATCACAATGCTGGAAGTGCAAGGACGGAACAGAGAAATTGCCAAGGACGTTGTGGCTGTTAATCGGGAGATATGGAAGTTAAGCCAGGAGAAAGGCTTTGAAGTGGCAGACATAAACAGGGAAGTGCATAGAGCAGGCTTTGGCGGAGGCTTTACACGAGATGGCATCCACTTGAATAGAAGGCTAGGAGCCGAGATCGGGTGGCGCCTGGCAGGCCGGGCAGTAGCTTTTTTAGGGGGTCCACTGCGGCTCAAGGCATAGGGGTAGGTAGAAGCAAAGTAGAAAGTGTAGCAATGAAGGCTGACGTCAATAAAATGGCCACTAGGAGGTCCAGGAAGAAAACTACAAAAGAGAAATTTAACACTAGGATCAGGTACATAAACATGCAAGGCGGTAGAAAGAGAGCGAAGTGGTTAGAGATAGAATAGAAGTTGAAGGACGAAGAAGTAGGTGTATACGCGCTATGCGAGACACATCTCAGGGATCTAGAAGACCCACCATATATTGATGGCTACGTCTGGGGAGGGAGCAACAGAACAACAACGGAGATGAAGGGAGGAGGAGTAGGTATGCTGATACATCAAGAAACAAATTGGCAAAGAATAAAGCCAACTTGAAAAGAACATGTCTGGGTATCGGGTACAATTGCCACTAAAAGGACATGGCTAGGAGTAGTTTATTTAGGGACAGTGGACAAATGCAGGCAAGAGAACACGGATCTAGTTAAATGTCTCAGTGACGACTTAAAGCAGTTTGGAGAAGGCGCCAATATTCTTCTGTTGGGGGACACGAATGGCCACATCGAGGATCTGAATGGATACACAGATTATAACGGGAAGTTGAAGCTAGACTTCTGTGAGCGACACAACCTAGTTATTGTATATAGAGAAATTAGGTGTGATGGACAAATCACGTGGAAATCCCGTAACAGGCAAACGACCATTGACTACTGCTTAACCTCGCAGGGGATGTATAGCAAGCCCGCAATGATGGAAATAGACGAAGAGGGGAAGTACAGCCTCGGTAGTGATCATAAGCGTATTAGTGTACAGTTTGGAGCCCTGCTCAAAAGAGAAATGAAGGGGAGTCAAACAGAGTGCGGAAAATTAAATGACGAACAAATAGCGCAAATAGCGGCATGCATAGAGGAAGCAATAGAGACACATCCCATGGAAAAGTGGGATTATAATAACTTAGAACTCCTCATTAGTACAAAAATAAAACAAGTAAAAGGAGTAAACCGCTGGAGAGGAAAGAGGAAGCGACGAAGTTGGTGGGATAAGAAAATTAGGGAGGCCATCGAACAACGACGGTCGGCATCACGGGAACACAGAGAAGCAAAGAGGGCGCAGTTATCTGAAGAGGAAATAGGCCGAAAATGGGAATCTTATCAACAAAAGAAACAGCAAGTGCAGGTCCTCGTCCAGGCTAAAATAAAGCAGTCCTCTGATTGCTGGTTGGCTGAAGTTCGCGATGCAACTAAAGGGGGGTCAAGAAAATTCTGGAACCATATAAACTGGCTGGGCAAAGCGAATCACAGAAAGCAGGAACAGATTCACGATGCCGAAGAAAAATGTTTAGAGGGAGATGATATGACGCTGTGAACTACATTTCATCAGTTATAGCTGAGTCATTTAAGAAAGACGATAGAATAATCACCCCAAATGAGGGAGCAACACAGGAACGCACAATAGAAAACAGCGTGGAACTGACGAATCTTAACTGGAAAAAGGCGGAAGCAAATACTCCAAGATGTACGTCAGCAGGGATCGACGAAATTCCAATCAAGCTAATTAGTGAACTTGGCCCAAGAGGCAAGGAAACGCTGATAAAAGTATTGGAGGCCGTCATAACGAATCAGCAGATTCCGCACAGCTGGAAACAGAGTAAAATGAATTTGATTCATAAAGGGAAAGGCAATAAGACGAACATAAAATCCTTCCGACCGATTACGATAACATCAGTTACATACAGGCTGGCGATGCAGGCGGTGAAAATAAAAATGCAGTCATGGGTAGAAAGTAATAGAATACTCGGAGAACTTCAAAACGGGTTCAGAAGCGGTAGGCGCTTAGATGATTGCCTGTTCGTGCTTACCCAGTGCATAGAAATAGCTAAGGCGGAAAACAGACCTCTGTATTTAGCCTTCCTGGACATAAGCGGTGCATACGACAACGTGAACAGGGAACTCCTGTGGAACATATTAAAAGGTGAAGGTTTCGGTCATGAGATAACAAATTTTCTACAGTAAATATATCGAGAAAATGAAGTTGAAATAACTTGGGAAGGAAATAAGAGTACAACTGTCGAGGTACACAAAGGATTAAGGCAAGGCTGTCCTCTATCACCGCTGCTGTTCATGCTTTATATGATAAGTATAGAAAGAAGGCTACAACGAAGCAATGTAGGTTATGATTTGCCGTACACATTAGGCGGAAAGGTTGTTGAGCAACGACTACCGGGTTTAATGTATGCGGACGATATTGTACTGCTAGAAGATAGCCAGGAAGATTTGCAAACTTTGGTGAATTGCTGTGGAGACGAAGGAGACAGTCTAGGTTTCAGTTTTAGTGCAACTAAGTCAGGTGTGATGATTTTCAACGGTACAACTGATCAGGAGCTTACAATACAAGGCCATGAAATACCCCGAGTGGCCGAATACAAATATCTCGGGGTATGGGTAAACAAAGGGCATATGTACACGGAAAAGCACGAACAGTCTCTCGTAGCAAAGGGCGAAGAGATGCCGGGATAATGAAACATAGGGCATTGGGGGGGGGGGGGGGGGGGTTACAACAGGTATGAAGTCCTCAGAGGTATTTGGAAAGGAATAATGGCGCCGGGGCTTGCTTTCGGGAATGCGGTTCTATGCTTAAGGGCTGAAGTTCAGTCGCGATTAGAAGTAAATGAGAACTGTTGGAAGATTAGCACTAGGTGCCCACGTGAAAACCGCAAACGAAGCAGTACAGGGGGATATGGGCTGGGCAACGTTCGAAGCACGGGATGCTCAGAGTAAAGTACTACACGAAGAACGCCTGAGGAAATTAGACGATAACAGGTGGGTAGCTAAGGTATTTAAATACCTGTACAGAAAGAGAGTTGACACGCAGTGGCGGAAACGAACTAGAAAGCTGGCCAGTAAGTTTGCCAGAGACAAGGAAGGAGAAAGAAAGAGCATTAAACGACAGGTTAAAAACGTCGAAGGTAAAAATTGGATAGATTCAATGAAAAAGAAGCATAGTGTAGAACTATATCGATGCTGGCAAAGGCAGATCAGGAAGGGAACGTTTTAGGATAACTGAAGAGGCAGTGCCCTCCTCTTTGAAGCTAGGTCAGGTTGTCTTAGAACGGGGCGTTCAATTGTTAAACCCGAGAGAAGGGTCGATTCTTTGTTCGTCTGAACTTGTTGGCCTGGTCCCCGCCTTCTTCAGGACTATATTCTGGCACGGAATGACGCTTGCTCTTCGGTACATAAGCCTTCAAGATTCAAACGTGCATCTTCCCTTTCCTGCCTATCCTGACGCACGCCACGAGTGGCTTTCACAGCGCGAGGTAGATTGCTACCGCACTTGCTTCCCACATCCTTCGCGCTCGCTTCACGCCGGGCCTTCTAATGTCGACCCAGGTGTTTTGCGCCGACCAAGACGGGCTGACCGCCAACTTAAAAGTCAGAAACAACAGCATGAGTTCACAGACACTGCAGTCAAAACAGTCAAAGCGAAGCGACAAGCACAAGCGGTGCGGCATCAACGGTATAAGCGCACCAGACACTTGAAATGGAGTGGCGTCAGCACGGCAATAGACACAAACTCGCGAAGGAAGAAGCACAACGCTGACACTACCAACAACTTTATTGACAGGAAAGACAACATATATAGGGGCGACATGAAATTTTATTCTTTGTGTTCTTCCTTAGATGGGACGAAGCGCAACTTCTGCGTCTATGCTGTGCACAAAAATTTCTTTTTATTTGGGGGTGAGATGTAGAGAAGGTGTACTGACACTGTTTGTCGACCATGGTCTATCACCAGCTTCATGTATTTGTGTCTATTGCCGTGCTGACGCCACTCAAGCTATGTACGAACCAGCTCAGATACAACAAGTTCTGCAATAAGTTGAAGTTGCCGATGAACGCGTGCAGCGACTACATGCACATGCTCTGACCCGCAAGCGGAAACGAATGTCGAAGATTTCCGAGGAGCGCGCTGGCTAAATACGGTATCGACAAGCTTCAGAAGCTGCAGAGCAGGGAGCACTTCGACTGGAACCGGAGACTGCTTGTCTAAGGCAGCTGAACGGAATCGAAAAGCGGAGCAACGACGGCAGCAGGACGTCGCCGCGACAAACATCCTCAAGCGGGATTTCTTGGACAATCCATTTGGCCATGCGTATTCTGTGTGTGGCCGACTACGGCACAAGGGGACCTAACCACAGTGACTGCGAACATGTTTGGCGTGTTAGAGACAATCTCTCCCGACGTGAGCCATGTGAGTGGTTTTGCTGTGTTCATGGCTTCTAAGGGGTCCTTGAAACAACAAAAGGTTGATTTATATTCTGTGAGTAATGATTACGTATGTCCTCCCAAACCTACAAATTTCCTTCCGTTAAATCCGGTTGCGGAACAGCGGATCCCCTCCCCTCTCCTCCGAATCCCGTTCATGCAGATTCGTCGACTGTTTTACTACTATGTTCAGTACGGGATCATGGGGCCGATTGTTAATGCTCTGGTACAGACTGAAATCATGCTCAAGGCTTTGCCACGTAAATTTGAGGACGACCGTTCCGTTCCGTTCAGGTAGACATTAGGCGGAAAATGCTTATAAAAACTTCCTACATTTCGGACTCGGTTTCAAAGGACATGGTTATGCCACATATCTCAACAGAGTTTTTCGTAGATTGACAGGCCTTCACAGAGGCTGAAAACTACTATCGCACATATAACGCATTTACAGATAGGGCTAAACGGCCAATAATTTTTTCTCTTACCCTATACTGCCGCCCCGAGCCGTGTTATTTGGAATTATTTCTTTCGCCCTCAACAACGTGTGGATTCGAAAAAAAAATTCCTCTACAATTATGAACTCTCTATATTGATATGACCAGCGGAGCTGTTTGGGCTTTTGTTGCTTGCGAGGTAATGAGCAGACTCTACCAACGCCTGTGCGGAGCGTGCTCAAACTGCTCCTCGTAGCCGTCGACGTCGGCGATCATGTCATGTCTTGCGACGGTGACGTAACGGCCACGTGTTGTCACGTTACTACGAGATGGTCACGGGATGTGTTACTCCAATGACGCCGCTCGCGCCACAAATGGGCCACTAACAGCTTCGCTGCACAACACTGCTAGAAGTTTACTGTGTAAGCAGTATCAATGCCATTAAGCGAAAATGTGAGCATGTCTCTCTGCGTGGTCGCCATGTGAAGCCTCCGGCGCCCGTGGCAAGCGCTAGAACCTCCCCCGATTTGAGGCGCAAGGGAAATCGGCATCCGCGGATGCGTAGAGGCGAGCGCAGGGCCTCCCCCTAGCGAGCAGCAAGAAAACGGGCGCGCGTCAGTGAATCCCGTCAACGAGCGCCAATCAATGGCTGATCCAACGCGGCGCGCCGAGATGAAACGTGTGGGATGGAACAAATGTAAAATAATACAAAACAATCATTAGCGAGCCATGAAGCCAAAGAAAGTAAAGTGAAGTGTAAATGAAACAAACGTAAAGCATAAATTCATTAGCGAGCCAAAAAAACCTGTGAAGTAAAGCGAAACTGATTGGCACAACTCTCAGAGATTGGGATGCAGCAAAAGGGAAGGGCATCAAATGGAAAAGCACCATCCAATAAGTGCATTCCACTCATGCGGGTCATGCCATATCAGACCAAATGAGCGACTGCCAATTTTATAGTGTTTACTGTACTTTGTAGCTGCTGTCTGAGAACAAATGCCTTCGAGGTTAAATGCAGCAATAATTAGTTGGATCGTTGCACCTACGTTTCAGATACCGATGGTACTTGAGAAAGAGAAGCGAATAAATTGTCACGGGGCGGGGGGGGGGGGGGGGGGCAGCACGTTTTGAGTTAGAGGGGTTCTAACAATTCCATTACAGTTTTCTGCTGAAAGGCAGAAAGTTGCCCATGGGGCTGGTGAGATATATGTGCTTTCCGATTGTCGAATGTGCATTGTGGAAGCAGGAAGTTTCTTTCCAAGGCGATTCTGCTCTCTCCAGTCCTGACTGACTGACTGAGAAACCTTCTGTTCAAAACGTATACTGGGAGCGAGTGGAGCGGTCCTCAAGGGGCCGTTCATTATAGAATGCTCGTTACAGGAGCCCATTGGCTGTAGCTGATGCTGGGGCGCGCCCGACTAGGGCCTTTTGGCTCGCCAGGTCAGAGCACCCGAGCAGGGCCGCCGCCCAGTTTTCCCGGGTAGGGTTCGTGATAGGGGGAAGATGCGGGATTGATTGGCATGCCCACACCATGTGGTAAATGTCCGAAGACTTTTCCCTACAGTGCGGGCACTCCCCTGTGCACGCAGGGTCGAAATGTTTGATGACTGCCGGGCACTTCAGTGTTTTAGTATAAAGGCGAAGGAGTAAGCGTTCATCCGCCTTCGTGAGGCCCTTGCAGGGCTTAGGAAAGATTGCGTGGCCGAATTAGTAATAATGGATGATTTTCTTGAAGGTAAAAGCCGGATTAGGGTCGGAGTCCGCATCGGAGGGAGGCGAGGGTGATGCCCGTAGAGTGAGCGCGCGGGCAGCGGCGTCGGCCGCTTCGTTGCCCTCGAGACCCGTGTGCGCGGAAGTCCATGCTATTGTGCGGGACGCGGGAGCCCCGAGATAATTACTTTGTTGAAGGATTCGGTACGCCAAATAGAGAATAAAGCCCCTTTCGATGTTCCTGCAGGCCCCTCGTCCTCTTGAGTTCTGTACTACCGTGCCCTGCTCGTCTTTATGTCGCGATTAAACTTAAAATTGCAGGACGAGTTCTGTAAGAAACACTGGTACGCAGAATATTTCGTAGATTCCGCATCCCGTGAGTGACGGTCGGTCATAATCATAACTAAGGAGAATGAAATTGGAGGCAGTCGGTGAGACATGACGCCTAAAAGCCGCAACAGACACGGGACGGAGGCAGGCGATAACACAGGGTAGGGTGGTACCGTATCCTAAGTGAAGTTCCTCCGCAGACTGAGTGGACTTTCCAGAAGGCAGGATTGGGCTCTCTCTTCAGGCGGTGCCTCGTTGGCCAGCCACCCTGTACACAAACGCTAGAAAGTTTTACTGCGCCACCAATGGTGCCACCCTGTGCTTGGGGCCATGCTGTAGCGCGCCCTCCACTTCTGCTGTAACTGACGCATTGCCGAGGAAACTAACTGGAACAACGCCCACTTCTTTTCTTCTGCCTTTCTTGGGAGTTGATGGCGTATGAAATTCCAGAGGAAGTAGTCGTCTGCTGCGTTGTGCGCCGAAAGTCACGCCATCGCCTCCAACCAGACGATGCAAGGCCAAAGCGTTGAAAGCACATTGGAGCATTGAAAGCTTAAGTGGAGGGCGCGCTACAGTATGGCCCCAAGTACAGCCTGGGACCATCGGTGGACAAGTACGACCTTCTAGTGTCTATGCACAGGGTGGCCAACAAGGCACCGACTGAGGAGAGAGCATCCTGCCTTTTTGAAAGTGTAAGGCAGTATGCGGAGGAATTTCACTCAGTCGGGTACCGCCCTGTGTTGTCGCTAGCCTCCGTCCCGTGTCTGATGTGGGTTTTTAATAGTTTTGCCGTAATAATAATATCTGGGTTCTCGAAAAAAAAACTGCTCCAATTCTCAGCGGCCTTACTCTGTAGCTGCTGTCTGAGGCAACGAATGTATACGGATGTAAATGTCGCACAATGCGGCTTGATTTTTCGTTGCACCTGTGTTTCATACATGCGTGGTTCATGGCACAGAGAACGGAAAGCCTGCCATCCTCGACATTATATCTGTATGGTGTAATGTTGGAATAAATATTTGAAATTTGAAATTTGAAATTATAATTTTCTGCAGATGGGTGAAAGGGGAGGCCGGTTTTCCATCGGTCTGGTATAAAATATTTTAGAAATACTGAATGCACGGTACAAAAATGTTTTTTTAATGCGTTTTGGAATAGATTGTTTCCTAGAAGCCAGTCTTCTGTCATTTTGGCTATCCTGTGGAATTGCTGGCTTTTTCGCATTGCCGAGCACACTTCTGGTTGGCTAAATTTGCGTGCTTAGGCCTCTTATTTTTTCTGTAAATAAAGAAAGAAATGATGTAGTGTTGCAACAAAAGCGTGGCTGGACTGTCTGGTTCGGAGTGCGCTCTCTCAACTGTTTTGGTTTTTGTGCATTTATAAGATGACAAAAAATTATTGGTTCGACTCCAGTTTCGGTATAGTTCAGATTTCAGTTCGACACATTGGTTAAAAGCCGTCGGAAGTGCAACCTAACAGATGTTCATAAGGTCAAGCTAACGCTGAATATACCTCTTGGAAAGAGTTCGCGTTGGCGCATATTTTTGAATATTGGAAAATTACAGTGCAACTCACAGTTAGAGCACAAGAAAGCATCACGTAAAGATAATATCTTATGGTTAGAAAATCAGAAAGGAGGAAATTTTTGTGGGTTGGGGAATTCACGAATGTCGCATTTCTTGCTGCGCATGTCCTTCCTGGTGACGACGCACGCTATCGAAAAGCCGAGAAACGTATTGATAGCTATGACAACGAGCTTTTTTGGAAAACCGTCATAGGTTGCACTCGCTCTGAAGAAAGCACCGTGAAACGCGTTTTCTTTAACCATTTATGCAACTTGTCTACATCGGCAAGTACGGTAATAAACCAAGATTTCAAAACAAGACTTCTCTGCAGAAAATAACAGGCTGCTAAAGGTCTCTAAGAAAGACGTCTAACTTGTTCCACGTTTTGCTGGCAAGAAGTTCGGAATAAGATGGTGGCTTCCTCCTTCGACAGCGATTACGGGCAGTATTGGTTAACCAGCGGTCCAGCCTGTTAAAGCCTGGGCGTATACGAAGAAGGAAAGTGCAGCTCTAGCTCAATATTTCCTTTCACTGGCACTATGTTTTTTAGTAGAGTTAATGAGCAATCACCCTTCCTTCCTTTTGCTGCTGCTGATATGCAGCCCGCGTTGCGCAACGGGAAGTAGCGCATATCGCTGTTAAAAGGCTTCCCTTTTGCGCAAGAGTTGTCCACGTGCCAGCATGTTGTCTCGAGAGTCCTCGATAGCGACGCCCGCGGCACGCGCTTTGAAATGCGTGGTTGCTTCGGCGTCTTGTCGAAATGAGCATGCGTGTCAATGCTTGGACTCAAAGGTCACGACTGGAACGCGTTTCGGATTGATGTCGTGCGTCACCGATCTCTCAACAAGCCAGGTTTGTCGCCTCGTCACGTACACACGAAACGAATGAATGTAGTCCCCGAGTTCAGTAAGGACAACTTCATCGAATTTTCGTGCTTACTAAGAGTCGATTAAACGTTCTTTGCAGGGTATGTTGATGATTTTCCGACAGTAAAAGATGCGATTAGCACTTAAAATGTTGCATTTAATGATTTTCCCCGCAAATCGACGCAAAGTCAGGATTTATGCACCGAAAAGTGCTCCGTGATCACCGCTTCGAAGGCAATGACAGTGTAGCCCAGCCTCTGGGATCAGCGTACTAAAAAAATTGGGTTGAGGCTCCGCACTTCACTTCGCGAAATTGTCTAGTGATGGCGTCGCCTACTCATTTGTCTTTCCTGCTGTTTTCAATGGAAGTAGCGTCTTTGACGTTAGAATGCGGTAATATGTCGCTACAGGTCCACTTCAGTTCATCCTCAGTGCCCTTAAAGACTTTGTAGCGGTGGGAAAATGTGGGGATTGCACCTGTACAAGAATGCGTTCAAAATCTGCTGCTTTCGTTCGTTCTATATCTGGGCGTGCTGAGCTACAGCGGAAAAATTTCGACGTAATTCTTCTATAATATCTTCACTTAGGCCCTTGTTAAGGGGGCCCTGACACCTCTGAAAAATTTCCCTCACCTCCAGCAGAGCTTCCTAGAACTTGCGACAACGTTTTTTGCGGCTTCGTTTATAAATTAAGCATAAATATGTGTTGCTTTCACATATGTATAGCCAGAAATTGTAGTTCTGAGGCTGTATACCTTGTTTTGGGAGCGTCATGCGTAGCTATCAGCGCAATAAAACGTTTTCCTTGCTTGTTTGCACATTATCGTTTGCCTTTTTTATTGCTTCTAGATGTGACTGTCGTACTCTACAGCTAAAAATGGTTGGTTCTGTTCGGTCGTTTCATACGCATATGGCGCATAACAATTTAACATGAAAATTCTCACGATTATATACGCAGTTCTGTGCAAAAGTTGGTCCTGAAATGAGGCGAAAATAAGGTTCTACCTGTCCGAAATTGAAGAAAGCAATGATCTCCGCACCTGAGACAAAAGAAAAAGAAAGTAACAGGCCCTACACAAAAGCTTCATCCAACGAGCTAGATTTTGCTACCAGCAAACCTGTTCTAGAGCAGTGAAAACGAATCGAACATCGCACACACATAGGAAAGTGGACCACGGACAATAACATGCCCCACGAATTTCATTAAAAAAAATGGTCTTCACGGCTCCAAGTATTCCGTTTTTGCTGCAACTTTTTCTTAGCTTGCTAGACATTAGAAGCGCGAAAGCTCCACATGTGACTGATTGGTTAAAAAAGGATAAATAACTTTTTTTCAGTCTTGGCTTTGTGCATCACGTTGCAGCAAAAGATATGAAGGGCTCGGCCTTACAGGCTAACGCAATTCACACAGTATATTAAAGGAACTAGCCTTTCTTCAGGCATACGTCAAAAATGTTTCTCCTCCCTCCGCTGCGATTAGACAACTTCGCGCGCAAAGTTAACGTTCTTCACTGCGTACAATGTACGCAACGGCGACTGGGGCGCGTTGCCGAGTTAAGGCTCTACGCAATTGTAGGCCATGTGGGAGGACAGTGGGGCCACTTCTTGCGAAGAATAAGCATCATGAACGGCAACAACGCTCAATCTACGACCATGTACACAAGAGAAATGAACAAGCAGAACTTCCAGTGTCGATGCATGGCTTCTTCGTGTGCTAACCTGACTGGAACGATCACGCAACCTTGTGATCAATGAAGTTCGCCGAGAGTGGCTCACGCTGTTTGTTGTTTGTGATCGGCTTGGCGAATACCAAAATCCTACTGAAACTACAGCGCATTACCGCCGTTTTTTCTCAAATATAAATCGTTCGTTTTTTACGAAAACCTCAAATTCCAAGCTTTCAGGTTGGCTTCGATTCGAGGATTGCGCTTTGACAACATCCTACCGGCACTGGCGTGATACACAGCCGCACAGAGAGGGGGCAATGTCACGTGACGCGCTGGCTCCTACTAAAAAGTGCGACTTGTCTGCTGCTTTCAAACGTAAGTCTTAATCACGGCACGTCACATCGCTTCATGGTGGCTGCTTATGAGAATCGAAGCAACGCATTTGACAGCCTGCAACGCCCTCACCCAGCATCGCCGCCCTTCGAAGACGCAAAAGCGCAGGCCGCACGCGATAACCGGCTATCCTTTTATCATCCAGAGGAGGAAAGAGGCCGCAGGCTCACGTCACCCGGATAACCTCACAGCCGCGAAAGGAATGGCAGCTGCCGCAACGTGGCGCTGCGGTTGCAAATATTAACAAAACTATTATGATAGGCTCCACTTCTTTTTCTGTATCAATATTGCCAAATTTTGCAGCTGTGTTGTGTTTGTTTTCTCCAGAAATCTACTTTTCTTGGCATCAGTTCAGGAAAAATCTACGCTGTTACCTCATTTAGAAGGCGTCGGTGGAGAACGTTGCGCTTAGCACGTCGCATATATTACTGGCTATTCAATAGGCCTGCTGAGATAACATGATCTGAGATCGCACACTCCAAGAAGCGCTCAGCTCACGGCTGACATAACCCCCGCCTACCTGGATGGTATTCTTATCCTTTTGCTAATGAACGAAAATGTTCGTGGCCCGACATAATACGACGTACGACCACGCTAGTGCATGCTGTAAAATAAATTTATATAACCATAATAAGTTGGTACAACAAAGTGTTGTATTTCTTGTCTTTCCAACAAAAAATTAGGTACCTCCCCCACCACTCCTTCTAAACATAAGCAGGATCTTCCTCTCTAACGATGGCTGTGCGCCCCTGAGTTCACTCCGGTAAATGTAATTGAAACGGAAATTGTTTTGAGGAAGGGAAAAGACGCTTAACTGTCTCACTCCTGGATGGACACCCAAAGCGCGCAGTGAGTGTAGTGATGAAGAAGGAGCAAAAGAAAGAAGAGAAAGGAGTGCCGTACGTGTTAGGGATCCAGATAAATTGCTCCCACGCGGGTTCTTTAACGTGCACTGACATTGCACTGCACACGGGCAACTTTGTGGTTTCGCTTGCATTGAAATGCGGCCGCCGAGACCAGGATTGAAAGTGCGTCCTCGGGCCCAGCAGCTGAGCGCCATAACTATTGAGCCACCAGGGCGGGTGCTGGTAAATGCTCTAAAGCTTGATTTCATTCCATGCTGGTAATTGTCGTAGAAGCTCCTCCGTAACCATTTTTTGTGCTCCCGCTGGAACTCATTTTGGAGACCCTTTGGTACTCTTATCTACTCCAGACATCTTTGGGACCCCTTTAGGACTTCTGTGTGTTCGTCACTCGTTCTCTTACCTGACATATAACATGACATATAACGACATATAGAGACACGAACTTCAGCCTTGTTTTTGCACCACCGTTATCTATTTGGTGGTGTGGTAATCCGAATAGAATGCAATGGGGTCTTCGCAGTATGAGAAAACATCTCCAGCTAAAGAATGCATCCTTGTCTTCATACGACTGGCACTAACTCGATACCTCGTCGGTGTGCATTAGCACATGCAAGGGCTGAGATGCACTTTGCAGAGATTGCAGGAAACCCGAGAGACGATGTCAGACACTTTGTCAGACTTCCTTTGCACCAACTCGCTTATCTCTGGGAACGCAAAAGGAGCACGAACAGGACTCTGTGAGACGATTTCTGTCCACCGGAAGTGCCATCCAGTACGCTTCACGTATGAGGCATGACCATCGCATGGTTACCTGCGTGGTGAATGGCCGGGCACTGTGTAGACATCATTATCTCTAAGATTCAGCTGAATTCAGATTCAGATTCAGCTAGTTTACCCTGCTTTGCCGGCATGCGACGTACTATCAACAACAACTGAAACGCGAACACGATAATCGAGACAAGAATAGCAAACTCAGAGGATCTCTGCAGGGGGAAGCTCAATTCTAGCGCAGGACAATTTCACTTCGTAGGTGCAAAGATTCTCATGTTGAAAGGTTAATCAACCCGGCTTTTTCTTGCTCTCGAGGAGCCAATATGTTTGGTTTTTGCGTTGGAATTTCAGTTTCCTTGCTCGCGTTTCACTTGCTGCTGAAAGTACAGCGACTATAAGCACATTTGAGCGAATTGCTTTGCTTTTCCCAGAAGATCATCGCGCATTGTGTCTGAACAAAAAGAACAGTTGGGCTCAGGTTACGACTGTTGCACCTTCTGATTTTAGTCACGGCTGAGCTTAGCGGCACGCTAGCATTCCTCAGTTTATTGGTACAGTATCTCCTCGAAAACTCGCCATTCTTGGGGACCGGAAGACTGCCCACAGTCTCTGCTGTCAGTACTGCAGCGCAGATGAAAAAAAATTAAATGGCGATTACACCACTGTTAAAGAGGACAATCGACGCAATCTGGTCTACATTGTACTTTTGAAACGAGTGCTTTATGGGGTGATAAATACGTTGGTATAGACTTGGGCATCTCGTCGTGCAGCGCGTTTGCGGTAGCGTCCCGATAAAGTTCGTATCCTGTTCGAAACGCCTCACGTTTGTGACCTGCATACGTGCAGCGTTGGGGACACGACACTTCCCCTCGGCCACATCCGTGGCCCTCTCGTAGCGCGGCTGTTACTGCGCAGGCACGCAGAATTTTGCGTCTTGCAGACGTTTCAGGACGTTATTTTGAGCGGTGTTTCATGACATTTGGCGCCGCATCGTTGCCACCGCGTGCCGCAACAGATAACGACGAAATAGGCGGGGGCACCAACTGTGTAACCAAAGTGGTCACGTGATTGCGGATGTTCTATGTTGACAGTGGCAAAGAATTCATTTGCTTTCAGTACTTCTGCATCTCAATTCTGGTCTCAAGGCTTAAACTACACTGAGGACAACTGGCTAATTCTTTTTCGTTAGCAAAATCTGATATTTCTGTATTTAGTGGATTTGTTATCGCTTGTCCGGCGGCGAAAGATGCATTTATTTCTAAGAGATTTGTATCCGAAGTTTGAAAAAGTTTTTCCCGCCTCTCTGATCCAAGCTTGGAACTCTCTGGTAATGTTGTAGCCGAAAAGTGACTTGAAGTGATGTAAACGCGGACTCCTTGGTTGCTGGCAGCGAGCGCTGCGGCATAGCAGCAGCCGAAATGAAAGCCACCGCCGGCCGGAGATTGAAGGCCTCGGCCTTCGCTACTGTCGCTTCGTTTACGTTTACACCAGCGTTCCGATGGATCCCGTTCCCGATCCCGACGACTAAATTCTAGCAAAGACCTCCGGCTTGTACTTAGGCCACCTCAGCCCCACAGAGTGTGCGATGGTTTTGAGGCCCGAGGCGGCGGAACGGACTGGATTTCAAGAATTGCCAAGCGCCGAGGAGATGGCAGTGTCGGCAGCAAGCCAAGCTACCGGCGCGGCAGCTGCCACCGCCGAGCCAACGTCACGACTGATGAATAGGTACGGGTACACACGAGGATATTAAATTCTGAAATAATAGTATTCGTAGCAGTGTTTATGCAACCCAGCGGCTTGGTACGTTTGCGAAGCGAACGCACCTAACGCTGTGTTTGCTAGCGTGGAGACTAGTGCAGCCTTACCAAGCCATCGGTGTTGTTCTCTGCCGGCTCCGAAGCGTGATTACAAGGCGCACGAAGCACAGTTTAAAACCTGGCAGTCGCCATGACGCTTAATGGTACGAGGTGTTGTCTTAATATTAGCTGCGATAATAAATCCGCGTACTCGTTTAACCGAATGAACAATTCCATGGCGAGTAAGCAGGTTAGCATGGGAAGCAGGTTAGCACAGCTAAATGAAAGAATTTTTGCTGGTGTGCTGCTAAATTGTCCATCAAAAGGAGACCGACGACGAAGTACGTCCACGTACCACAGCTGTAAGCGGAGCACACGGAGGCACGAAGTAATGCGCACGGCTCTAGTGTAGGCTAAACTGCGGTAAAAGCGAACAAAAAATTCAGGGGCCACTTTGTTGACCTACACTGCGGTGAGGCGAAAGCCATTATCGCGGTGTTGCTACTTGTGTCACTGATGTGTGGTTAAGGTGTTAATTAAGTACAGAATTGTTTGTGCATATTAAATGCTGGAGACACTGGAGGGCGTTTGGGAGACATCTGTCTGATTCGACGCCTTTCCGCAAACACTATACAGCGTCCTTACGCTTGACATATATTAGTGTGGGCAGCGAAAAAGAAAGGAAAATAATGTTGGCCAACCAGCACTGCCCTTACGCTACACAAGAACTACATACGAGTTGGCTGGAAGGTGCGTATTCGTCAGTACGCTAGGCACGGAAGGATGGTGATTCTAATACCACCGTGCAAAAGGACTTTTTTGCTTACCGAGTTGACGTCATTTGATTGACAGCTATAAGTGTGACAGATTTGCGGACGGACGGACGGACTGACGGACTGACGGACAACTATGAGGCATTAAAAGCTTTCGCCTCAAAAAAGCGTCGCAGCTGCGTTCCGAGGCATGAACTTAGGGGGGAGTTTCTCTGCTGCGCTGCACTTCTAAATCGAGGCACGTCAAAACCGATATCACGTGACCAAACAAAGCGCATAGCCGCGAATTCCACATACCGAAACCGAACTTTCCGCCTCTTGCGCCGCCAAGTATAAGTTTTCCTTGGCTTCCAATATCCAGGTTGTCTTTTTTCCGTCTTCTTTGTGAGATAAAAGTGCACTAGCGGTTTCAATCAAATCAAGCCAACCTCAATTTATCCTTTGCAGCCGTATGGCTGCGCTCGGGTGGATGTCAACGTGTAATTACTCCCTAATTACAAATCCACTCCACCTTGTGGGTTTCCCCTAAACATTTGAGAAAAAGAAAACTTACTTCAATATTCAAAAGCGTAAGCTTCCTTTGTAAGCCTCAGAGATCTGTGAGTTTTTCAGGGATTTCGTCATCGCGCTTGTACTCTCGAGATTGGGCTGTGGCTGCAATACCTGTATTGTGGTCCTTGTTCTTTTCTACCTTGCAAGAGCTTTGTTTTCAGTAAGAGTGGTCTTGTCGTTAGCAGCTGGTATTCAATCGATACAAGCCAACCTCAATTTCTCCTCAGTCAGCGACCCCAGAACAAGTGCCCCCCCCCCCCCCCCCCGCCCAACATTTTTCAGAGGGAGCAGCGCCCGCCCCCCCCCCCCCCCTCCCCCCTCCTCAGTCTCCAATTGCTTGCACTTTGATCAGATTTCTGACAATTTAAACACTTCAGTTCTAGGACTCTTTTAATGCACAGCACAGTGGGGCTGAGCTACTTGGCTTCGTAGCCAAGTAAAGCATTTCGTATATGAGTAACCTAAACCAGTCATGTCCCAACAGAAGTCGACTTTCTGACCCGTGTACATGATCATGATTAGCAGAATTTAAACGAACTTTTTTAATGCAATATATCACTCCTCGTGAGTAAAGCTTCCCATTTGAATTCGTTTTATATTGCCGTGAATCTTTGCACCGTTTGTTCGTTCGCACTCAAAACCGCTGGCACGCGGCTTTATCATTTTGTTTTGTAATGCGAGATGCGACCAGACTTATCTCCATTGATCATGGCCACGCGCAAATGCTTCCACATTTTTTCCAGACTGTTTTAGTTGCTCTTGGTTCTTTATCTCGAAGGTTCCTTGATAGCTTTAAATTGAGGGTGGCGAAGAACTGCAGGCATTCAGTTCGATGACCGCCCAGCGCACTTGCGCATGCAGGCTTTTATTTTGTAGCTGAATATACTAAACCCAACTGCATACCCGTATGACACCGTGACTTACTCCTGGGGTCTATGGTACCACATTATCGGTGATGATGCGGCTCTCTCAACTTTAGTAAAAATTAATCTAAGACTGTTTTGCGGAAAATGACTCCATACTGAGTGATTGCTCAGCTTGCTATTTAATTGAGCCCCAATGAGACGCGGCCCTTATGAATAGACTGCTAAACGTACAAAATTTGCTGCTAGGCTTCATCCTTCCTCACCGACACGGCTAGCAGTGCTGCCTACGATGTTTGTGGTTGCGAAGATCTAGACAAATAATCGTATTCTTCACCTGTTTAAATAATCGGATATCCAGCAAGAATTGTTGCCATTACGTTAGCTTGCCTGAACGGAAGCACTTCCTGGCAGAAACCTTTCCTCTCGTTGGCTCACGTGGCTTTGGAGGCACTGCTGAGCGTTTTCCAGCCGATTGGTATGTGTGAAAGCATTTAGTTGCATGGCGTGGCTTCTTGCATACGCGTGCAGAGTCTTTTGCTTTGCTGCTTTCTGATACTTTTTCTTCCCCTCTTGTGGTTTGGCTAGCGAGCTGGGATTTCAGCTTGTTAATCGGTTTGCTTTTTTTCTAGTTTTTTTCTTACGTTCCTTAAGTTGGTGCAGTCTTGCTTCAAACATTTTACCGCGACTACGTTAGAACGGACGTTCTACCGCAAAAGACAACGTTTGATGAGAGGTAGGCGCTGTAAGTGCGCAAACCCATATAACGATACTGCCTCAGAAGTAAGCCCAAAAATATGGTTTTGTGTTTAAAAAGTTATTTACCGCGAATGCCCAATTATCAATATGTAAAGGACTGTGCAAAAATGTTCAGACGCCACTGCTGTTTAAGAACGAAATTTAGTGAATCCTCAACGTAGGTACCATAACAGGAGTCTTGAACCGCCCCCCCCCCCCTCCCCAATCTCTACTAAAATATATTTCGCCATGAGACATGAACAAAATTTCAAAAACTGCAAAAACTTCCCGAATGACAACAAGAAAAGATGCATTCATACACATGGTCTCAAATGGACAATGCAATGATGTTAACAGCTCATGCCTAACGGCACAAAGTCGACTTTCTGTAAACTCAACTGCTTTAAATTCAGTACGTGATCATGGGTTCTCTCAAAACTGGAATTGTCAGTGCTGTCTTACGAGTCCCGAAAAGAATAATAAATACATTTTAAGTGTCTAATGCCTCACTGTACTTTACATCAAAACCAAAGGCTTGCAGCGGTTTTAGCCATATAAACCAACTACCCGGGCACAAACGAGTATCGCTGCAAGCTTGGTTACTTTCTTTCAACGCAACACGTATAACGTACAGTAGCGCGTGGCTCTATAGTGTTGTCATGAGTTTTATACACTGTGTGCGAGCAATGCGAGAAACCCTGTTTTATAGCCCTAGCTTTCTTAGCTTCATCCCCTTGCCTTCGCGTAGTCGTCCGAGTCCAAGCGTCCTCTTCGTCTCTCGTGCCTGGAGCTTGCGGCACCTTCCTCATCTTCGGGTGGGGCGCACTGTCGCAACAAGGCTCCGCCAAACGCTCTGAAGCGCCTCTCAAGAAAACATCCTGAAATGACCGGTTGGCGTGTTATTTTGCTCGCCTGCACTGCAGCGGCCGCCGTAGTCATGAATACGACGCAAGCGGCGGCGGGTTATGTCACTCGCGTTGCGCAAGGGCCGTATGCAAGCGAGGCGGAGCGTCGTTTTCTGAACGCTGCACGTATGCGCGAGGCATGAGCTACAAACAAGAGTCGGTTCGTGCAGAGAGCGAATGATGTCAGGTCGTCGCCCGGAAACACACTGCAAGACAAGGTCATCAAGTCCGTGCCAACACATTTGCCACACTATAAAGCACTCGCTTTAATCCTCCCAATACGGGAACGCAATCGTCGCACACTCGTGCTGGGTGGCATCAGTGCGTTAATCATTTCGCGAAGCGGCTAAGGCTGATCACTCATCGTAACGTTTGGGTGAGCGGCTGCAATTTACTTTGAAATCCCCATCACATATGTAAAGCCTTATCTTTCTGCTGATTTGCCACATAGTTCGTCACACATCTGGAAATACGTTTTGCAGGTTTAATCTCTGTAAAGACAAAAAAAAAGGATTAGTCTCTAGGTCATTCATCAGGTCTTTACTCAGGTCATTTTGAATTTAACCTTAAGCTGTGAGGCTACATTAGAGGAGAAAGTTGGAAATGATGACCAAATACGGCAAGCACTCACTCACTAATGCCCATTAATTATCAAGCATTCCTTCATTAACTGGGAATTCATTCCCATTCATGTGAATGTCTGGGCATCCATGCATGCAAACAAAACCTTAAGTGCACTTTTCGATTGGTATGAAGCCGTCCATAATCCAGGTGCTTCTGCTTCGGGGCAAAAACCAAGGTAATGCGATTCCCAACCCAGGCCTGGGGTAATATAACGGTTCAATTGCGATTCATTCCTCTTCGGCTGTTCGGCATTGGCCGTAGCACCGCCACAGCCGAGTTACCGCGTTCAGCCTGCCGGCGCGGCAGACGATGAAGCTAATGTAGGTTCGAGTGAAAAGAATTCGTATATTATACCGGACAAGGTAAACCTCGCGACCTTGCTAGATTTAGGTCATAAGCTCCATTAGCATCATAAAAATGAAGATAACGTGCTAATTTGCTTCGAGCGCAAATTGGAAGCCAATGTTTTGTAAGTTAAAAGCATGCATCATAACTCTCATTGCAGGTTGCTTGCATACACTTAGTTCACAAAGACTTAATGGCCTCACTTATTATGTTTATCACGGTCCCAGTTTTGTGCTTTTTTTTTCTTCGTCAGGCTGCTTAGCCTTTTTGGAGGTCACGAGCACCCGTGGCGATGAATATGTCTGCGAGTTTCCTACAAGAATTATTTAGGTGCGCGTGTGCTCTCCCGCGCTCATGAAAATAAGCGAACGGACATCGCCTTGGCAAGAATGCCCGGCGATTAGCTAGCGAACCCCACAGCTTATTCCTGGCACTCTTGGCGTTGACTCTTGCATGTGGTTACAAAGGGTAATTTTTTTTTTAGCTGGTAATTCGCTAAGTGCGGATTTCGAACCGTGAGCATGTGCTTGATTGCGTCGGGACGCGATATAGATACATCGTGCTTCAATGTTTCTCCGGAAGCATTTGCTAGCCTGTCTGCTTCTACCAGACGGATTGGAACGAAATGGTACTGCATAAAAACTGAAGCTTTGGAGGTAGGGATTTGGTGAAATCTAAAACTACGTGTGTCAGCAGGTACGAGTACTTAGTAGACCAGTCGGGTTTGCATAGCAGGAACAGGCCTTTCAAACGTGACCCGTAGGGTGTGTGTCTAGAAAACTGTCTTAATGTGGTTCTGATGCCGTATGTTGAGACTCGCATTTCCGTCAGCTCATTATTTTTCTCCTTCATAACTGATCGAAACCACTTATGACGTCAGTACCAATAGGTAGCGAGAAATAAATGTCGCCGGCATCGGTAAGGAGACGGCGGTGACCAATGGCAAAAAAGGCAACGCTATGAATCGAAGAATGTCCGCCACAAAATAGAGAACCTGTGATCGTACTTTGGGACGTCTTATTGTTGTTTCATTTGGCCCTCCGCCATTGATTCCTGCTCTAGGTGACGTAGTCAAGGAAGAGAGAGAGAGAGGGGGTGATGGCGTCACGCTTCCGTGCCGCACTAGTGGACCGTTGCCGACGCCACCGAGTGATGGAGCACAATGACGGGTCGTTTGAGATGCCTGATTAAATTTCGGGCGCTACTATCTTCTTCCGAAAGGAACTGCATCGGTTGTGGCAAGCACTGGCAGAGCATATGGTACCAGTGACACTGCCTGACTGTGAAACTGTCGTCAGTAGGGAGGCTATCGGTGGCACCGCGTGCATGCCGGCCGTGCCTGTGATTGATCGTTTGCTTCTTCACCTCCTGCTCCTTTCGTAACCATTGAATTCCTTAGGCAATGCTTCGATCCAATGGTCCTCAGCTCTAAGCCATTAAGAAATGTAGTGAATAACCATTGAAAAGCCCTGCGGCTGTGCACATCTACAGCACACCGGGAGGAACCACAAACCAAATGACAAACAATAGCGGTTCAACTGGTCCGCTCCGTGAAAAACGTAGCGAATATTAATGGCGACAACAGGCTAACTGATCATGAACCGCTTTGCCTGCAACTGTCTTTGTTGCTTATGTACCAGACGCGTCTTATCTAATAGGCAAACATTTCGGCGCATATTTTATTTGGTGGGACTTGTATACGCAGAGATACTTGCCGTGTGCGTCAAGATTTCTTGAATAAAAATCACGAGCAAGCCATTTTGAGTGGCGAGAGGACGCATTAGGTGGGCAAAGTACGTTGCCGTGAACAGCTGAGCTAGGTGTTACTGGCCTATGCGGTCGCGTAGCGCCCACAAATGGAGCGCAATGTACGCTGAGTCCACTCTTCCTTCGACTTGCCTTTAGGTATGCGTGATTCATTGATGAGGAAGCCTCCTCACAACGCCAACATATGCGGCTAGGCTGACGTCACGTTCGTATACAACCGATACGAGTCTCAAGGTAGTGGCAAGAGCAGGATTACCATGGCCAATGACAGCCTAACGCGGCCTTTGTAGGCGGGAAGTCGGTACTGGAGGTGCAAGTGGAGGGAAAAGGGAGAGAGCAATTGTGGAATTGCAAATGCATAATACTTTGCAATTCAAGCAGAAAGCGCTAAAAGTTTTTCGCTTAAAAGCAACAGCCTTTGATTTATCAGCTCTTTTTTTTCACGTTTAGCGATGTCATTCTCTCTAGATGGCATCGCGGGTTAAGCATCCTACCGATTCCAAAGCGTCTCTCACAAGCAAGAAGGAGGTCTTAGAGGGCCCTTTCAGCTGTATTGAAACTGCCACGAAGCGTATTTATCGCCTTGCCATTCATGCCCCATTTGAGGAAATCTACGAACTCTTTTCTTCTCTTTAATTTGCGCGCGTCTCTAAGCCGCCTAGTTGCGCTGACGAATACAGAGGCGACGGAAACCTTCCTCGGAGTTGCCGCTCGATTGACGTCAGGCCAAAATGTGTTTGTGCTCTCATGTTGAACAGAGCATTCGTTTCCTCGTGGCAGACGCCCATGCCACGCGCTAGTGTGCTCCAGAGGTCATTCCTAATAGCCGGTCAGTAAGCTTATTCCTGTGCGGTTCGCTGTATTACTCGTATAAGGTGTTTCCCGCCTTGGGTGAAAAGGGGGCGGGAGACGGCGACAGCGCGTTATGGCGCGGTCATAAGTGGCACCGAATGGTGGTAGAACCTTGCTCTCTGCTGTATAAATCGTTAGTATAATGATTTTCGTCAGGTCCACAGAGGCACTTGGAGGCGTACGAAGAGGAGCGTTTGTCGCGTCGCTGGATCACTACCCTGATTTATTCTTCTCACATGCAGCAAGTGATTCTCTGAGGCTGAGACATGCTAAGGTGGATAGGGGACTTTCAAATTAAAACAGAGAATAAATAAAAAAGAGAGAAACAGAGCGGCCGTGAAAATGTGTTATAGTAGGGCTAATGATTGCCTTTTCTAAGTTTATTTTTTCTATCTTGCATTTTTCGTGTTCTTGCGCGTGGCGTAAAGCATTACTTACTGCATGTCATACTTTATGTGGAGTCCAAATGCAAAATGATGAATAAATAAAAAAATTGTCAATGGCTCGAGCATTAGGTACTTGTTATAATTACTGACTTCTTTGTTACCGCCTACTCCTTTTTTTTATAATTGCTCAAAAATCGCGAGATAGGTGGCACGCGCAAACAGCGATATGGGAGAGCTTAGGATTGCTCGCATGTCATCATCTTTATTCAGCGCCTTCCTTTCTCCTACAAGTTGCGAGGAAAAAAAGTGCTAGCGACAGGAACGGAAAGCTACCAGCATGGTAGCTTGACTCTTTCCTGCTATCCCCTCACCTCTTTTGTTTCACTTCTTCAAACTGCCTGCTATCCTATATTTCCGCTACCCCAGCTCAGGTGCCGCCGTTTAGTGATGGCAGATGCCGGGGTGAGCAAACATCTTTTACCTTCCTTTTTGTTATTTTAAATAAATAATCACTATATATATATAGCTTGACTGGGTTCTTTCCCCAAGTTCTGGCATGGGTGGCAAGCAGAGCAGCAGTGCACGCTACTTTCTCCACTTGGGTAAATGGGCAGTACGTATGCATATAATACAGGCCATACAATTTTCATCTTTTTAATCTTTTTAAAGTTGGTCCTTTGCTCGTATCGAGTAGTTATGGCTGACATAAAAAAACAATAGGGAACGTTTTTGACGACAACAAAAACGTTAAAGCAAAAAAAAAAAATACTGCAAGCTTCCCGAGGGGAGATCTGCGGGTATATTCTCTGCTGAGGTAGAGTCATACGATATATGTGAAAAAAATTGCGTTCATAAGCAACTTCCCGTTAAACGATGGGCTTGTCCAAAGTTTCTGGTTATGAAGGACCTTTGGTATATGTTGTGATGCATTTGACGTGATTATGCAGGCCATGGTAAGTACGCCCTTAAGTGCGTACTGTTTTGACTATGTGGGAGTCAAAATTTCTCCTTTAAACTAATTAGGGGAAGCTGACAGCTAAACAATGAATGACTATAAAAAGACTATTAATTTATTACAGCACGCATTGTATAATCAGCAGTGAGGAAGCTATGACAGATTATGTGTTTCTGCACTGCTGGGACGCAGCATTCTTTTTGGGACGTCCTACAGCGCACAATGAAACAAGAATTTCCACTTGACAGTCATGCATTTCCTTTTTATTTTTCAAATAAAAAGTGAAAAAGGAACACCATTTATTGTCATGATGCTCATTGGCATACACGGCATTTGGAAGTGAAGAATAGCGCATGGCACGCCGATGTTGACGGACGAGCGGCTCGCCGGTACGTTAAACAGATCATAGAGGGCGAACAAAACGTACAACAATGTGTTGCTGAGTGCCTCTTGCTTGCAAATTTACTGTTCCCTATAAGAGATTTTTAACTTATACTTGATTGTCCGAGTGACATATCACAGTCTGTTGGCGAGGACGTTGTATTGAATGTCTGTGTGTGTACATTTTATTCTGTAAGGAGGCCAATAAACGGCAACAATAAAGAAGCAGTGATATCAAAGTGCATGTGCACTGTATTCTGCTATGGTAGGCGGCACACAGGCCACCAGAGGGTCGCTTTGGTAACATGCTCTTAAATATAGACTCAATTAGTGCACCTAAACATGTTAATTAAATACGTATGCACAAAGGAAAGCGTGGAAAAAAGTATTTTTCGCCGCGAAGCTGCAGCACGGCTTCAGGCTCCGCCTCTCGAGCTTTCTGCGCTTTTTTTTTCGCTTCCCGGTTAAACCCATTTTTCTCGAGTTGAGACTCGGTTTAACCATTTCTCGTGTCTCTTCAAATGCACGCATAACCTTCCGTAGTGCTTAACGGGCGTTTAACTGCGTGTGAGGCACCCAGAAGACGAACGTTGAGCGGGTCATTGGCGGGAAGGCGTCGTATTCATAAGCAGGTTTACTGAAAACTTGGTGATTGTAAAGATAATCAGTGATGGCGTCGAAGATAAAAAGCGAAGACGCGGAACAACTCGACGTATGGGGTTCAGTAGGGACACTGGCATCCAATAGAATGTCGCTGCTAAGCGAATGCGACCGGTGCCATCTGTGTCGTCGTGTTGTCTTGCGACCTTAGAATTCAAAATCAATTGGGTTTCTTGGTGTCGCGTATACTGTATTTTCGGTTACTATATCTGCATTTTGTTTTAGACGCTCTTGAGCAGCTTTTTTTTTCTCGGCCTTAGAGCCGCCTTTTGTAAATTCGCGTTACTACGCCTCCTTTACTGCTGCGATAATCCGTTCTCTCTGTTTCTTGACACAAGATGGTTTGTTTCAACCCGAAGTGAAAGCACTAGTTTCATTCTTTTGAAGCAGTGCCTCTAACTTTAGAATTTAAAGTGTTTGACTAGTCCTTGCAGATCTTTTTAATCTTGTCCATAGAGACGCTAAAGGGGAATACTAAGTCGGGCTAGACTGATAAGTTCGCGCCACATGATAGCAAATATGTTATCTTTACCTTCGAAAACAGCCTTTATGAGCCAGAACACTGCGTAAAAGCGAAGACGTGTGGTGCCACCTGTCACGAATTCGTACAACTGCGGCCGGTGACGTATTTATGCGCTTTCTCTAGGAACGCTAATTCGCCGTCAATGGGCGATTACGGTCGAAATAGGAGGAAAGCAGCGCGGTGAGCGTAGCCAGCCGTGTCGTAAGAAAGAAAATGACCGAGTGTCTGCAGAACAGAACGTGATCGGCCGCTAGGCTTAGTAGCACTGGCTGGGCGCTGTCCCGAATTGCTCGTAAGAATGTTCAGTCGGCGAATGTCGCAGAAGGCAGAAGGCGGGAATTTCGTCTCCGCACCCTCTTGCCGAGCAGCTGAATGCCTTAGGACACGCTGCCGCAGCGGTAACGAGCTTGGACTCCACATGTATAACGGCGACACAGAACCAAACACGGAAAGTCACACAGTGTTGGACTTGGGGTTTAGAGAAGACCTTCCAAGCACAGGCTGTATGAATTTAGCCACACGCTTCAATTACCGCAGGCCTATTAAATACAGCGATAAATTTCCCATGGATTTGGAGTGCGTGTTCTGGCCGTGTGGCTGAGTATTGTCTGCCTGCAGGAGAGCGTCCAGTGGAGCGTGCAGTTGCTCACCTGTCGCCGCTACTCCTTCCAAGGATGCGACAAGGAACCAGGAAATAATTAGGCCTTTTTCCCGAAGGAAACACGTAGGATAACAGAATGTTGCACTTTTGTCGGTTCGCAGTGCATGCTGCATCGGAACGAAAACGAACTTTTTAATGCTTTGAGTATAGAAAATGTAGCGTAGCGCTGCAGATGCATTGCATAATAGTTGAAATAAAAAAGAAAAGAGAGAGAGAGGTGTTGTAAAGGAACCACTTCATGTAGCTGTAGTTTCTGTATTTCGCTTCCTTCTTATCTGCTTGCGGCGTGAGTTGTAAATTTTGTTTATTACAGAAGATACACGTGATCAGTCCGTTACGTACGTCTCGATCATCCGTCTTATAGTACAAACCTTAATCTTATTTGAAGTCGAATATGACTGACCTTCGTACATTCCCTCGCGCAAATGTCTGTCATAGAACGTCCTTCGATCCCAATTTCAGGACCACCATTAACGCTTCGGCTTAAATTTTACTTTGCCACTTGGCTCCTATAGTTTATCCTTTGCAGTTATTGATTTTATACTGGCTGTTCCGTACAAGAATTTCATAACTGCAGAAATATGAAACATGCATTAGCCCGGAAAAAAGCGCAGGCCACTTCCTTTGCAAGGCTGTTTCCTACCTTTGACGATAACTAAGCAAGCTTCTTAAATACGCCCGTGTTTCACAGAAACCAGCCTTGAGACACAGAATGCGGTTCTGTGTCATATCGCGACAGGTTGCCAAAAGAAACGTGAAAAAAAATCGGTTGCTTCACTGCGTGCGTCATCTTCAGCTAATAATTGTGTGTTGATATGATTTAGCGCTTTTCCTCTCTATATTATTCAGTTGGGTGGTCATTTAGGCACTTAGTTGATCATTTTAAATCGTTTTCAATACGCGGGGTATTTTAGGTGGCACATGAGGATAAGCGATAAAAGCTAGCTCGAGTTTTTTAACACAACACTCTTGCACCACATGGGTGAAATAAGTTCGACATAAGTGGCCTCACCTGTGCCCCGCTTGCGCAAAGCTTCTCATTCCGCCCGCCGGCGGCCGTCACTGATTGGGGCTTCCGCGCAATCAGTCATGTACTAGTGCGATCGTGTGGTCCAGCACGCGCTTCTCACTCAACTTCTAAGAAACAGCGACATGCTGACCAGGGTAAAGAGGACAGTGACGGAATAACCAATAAAGAGACAGGTCGGCTGGGGACGGGGCGAATCGGCTCTCCTCTGGCGAGGCGCGTACGTGCGTACGTGCCGCGCGATCACCCTGACCGCGGCCGTCTGTACGGCACGGGGAAACCAGTGGCCCGCATCACGTCAGCAGAGGGCCGCCGCGAGCATCCTTGAGCGCAAGGCTATTTCCGTTTGTACGCCCCGCCAATACGCGGCCACCTTGAAGGGCTTCGACGCTCAGTTAAATCGTGAGGGAAGCGCGTCACCGAGTGAATTAGAAAACATGGCTCGGCTGCTCCCGCGCTGCTGACGCAATACGGCCGAAATTTTATGGAGACGCGGCCTGCGCCACGCGCTGCCGGCGGCCACCCGCGCATCTGATGCGCCGTGCCGTGCGTGCGTGCTGCGTGAGTGCGTGTCCGTTGCGTCCTTTCTCGATGGGATGCGCGTGCTATGGAGCGCGTGCGCCCGGCTACCTGCGTGCCGTTCGGGTCCGCGTCACTGGCTGAGTTACAAGGGAGGCGGCATCGTCGCATTAGTGGGAGCTGAACATGCGCTTTCGTCTCGTGAACCCGGACGGCTTGGGTCTGGCTGCAGCGCTTGTTTAGCGGGCGCAAATGAAAATGGATCGGGAAGGGCGTCAAGCAAGGCGCAGGCTGACACCCAGTTCGCGTTGCCGCCTTCGTCCGAGCTTTGCGTTCCTAGGCGCGGGCAGCTTCCGAGGCGCGAGCTGGGCTTCTCTTTCCGCGAAAGTACAGCACATGTAAATGGAACGGAGAAACAAACCACCTCGTGCGCACCCATTCTGTGGGTTTGGTGAGGGAGAGAGACTAAAGCGCTGCGAGCTGGGAAGGAGTAAATACAATGCTGCCTCCACAATGACACATTGTTGGAAGAGTTGGTGCATGATTCAAGAGAATGGCGGCACAACTACGACAGCACAAGAAAGAGAACGACGCATGGGCGCATGCGACGTTCTTTTTCTTGTGCTGTCGTAGTTGCGAAGCCGTTCTTTTTTTTATATTACCCCTCAGGGCCAGTGGCATTACAGAGAGGGAGTGGTAGATATACAAAAACAGTGATAAAATACAGTTGGTTACAAGAATATTTAAAAAGCATCTGAATACACAATGTTAGCTATTGTTACGCGGAACTGCTCATAATTTACAATGCCAGCAACTTCTGCGGGAAGGCGGTTCCAGTCTGAGGGCTATCTTTACTATCACACATGTATGATTTCTCCACAGCGTGCGTAGCGTGAGTTCTGGAACATATGCTGTCAGACCGCGACAGCTGAGCAAAACGCTCGTGTTACTGATGGCCTCAAGTGCAACCAGGAGAGAGAAGGAAGTGGAAACCTTAAGCACCATACACAGGCCGCGTGTACTATCCCAATGAGAGTTATGAGGTGACGTGTCAGCACTCTAGGGCTGCCTGAAATGTCATACGCCCAAGTGGTGTATTTTTTCTTTTGCAGTCAGGACTTTTGTACAAGGTGACTCTTAAAGTATGAGTTTGTGCCTTGAATTAAATGCCACTTCAATGCTGAAGCCTTCTCACAGACAAGTAAAGACGGTTGTCGGAAATATTATCTATAGTGTTCTATCAGGCGAATGAGCCGAACAGCGAAAATTCATGGTCGACAGATAATGCGCGCACACTGCTACGTAATGAAAATGATCGCAGTCAAACTAGGGCACCGTGTTGAGTATGCGATCGCCGACATTCATTTCAAAAAGCTGCCAACCACAGCACATTTTAGCTTGCAAACTTTACATTACCAGCTGTAGAAGCAAAATGAGCCAATCTCACGGCGTTTGGTGTCGGCATGGAGGAAGGAAAGAATTTAGGAGAGGCCATTATGTCACATTTTTCGAAGCAGAACGTGAGGGCTCCCCCTCCCTAGTCGGCCTCGTCTCAGCGCGCTTGCGCATGCGCAACATACAATGAAGCAGACGAGGCTCCTGTGCGCAACGTTTCTATTGGCTGCGCTGCTGGCCAAAAATTCCCAGTAGTCCTCGCGAAAACACGTGACTTCTGGACTGTCGGCACATTTTTTGTCAAGCAGCTCGGATAGCGAGGGCCTATGCAAAGCTTTCCTTCCTCTATGGGTAACGGATTTACTCTGACGGCACAGGGTCACGGTTCGCGTGGCCCGCGTTACGTGAGCTGGCGTCGCTCATTCATAGAAGGGTCACAGATCATAGAAGATGTGTGGCACTGCTTGGACGAACATCGAGCACGTCGCAGCGTACGCGAGCGCAAGCGATGACTACGTTAATATCCGTATTTGTGCGCATATCACGCGGAGTGAAAGACTTAACGGCGAGTGGATCTTGACGTGCGAGGTCATGATGCCAAGAAGACGAGACACCGGCGCCAGAATAAGGAATTGCGCGCCTGCGTAGCCGAAAAGCCGATACGCAATAGACAGGAGAACCCCGATGATGCCAATTGGACACTGCGTATATTTTCTGCAAGATTCTACGCTGCAAGTTTCAATCCTAGCTCTACGTTTAACCACCTCATTTATCAGTAGCATATCACAAGTGGTATGGGGTTGGCGACCTCCTAAAGCACTGAAATTCCCAGCGTCTTTCCGAGCAGTCGAAAATGTCCACGAATATTTGTCACTGCGTGCTTTATTATGATGCGTGCATAGTTGCGCTGTGGTGTTAGTTACTGCTTAAGATAACGTTGTAATTAGCGTTAAAAGTTGTCTGATGTCCTGTGCTGCAGAGAAAATTCTGCTTGCATTCAGTAAATTGTTCACTCAAACTACCTGAATGGCAGTCGTGAACTCACGGTAGCGGTTCTATACGTCGCCTTTTCATTGTTTATCTAGTACATCAGATATGCCATACCGGGGTATCACGAGAAGAGTGGGGCCCTGAGTAGAAAAGAGATGAATTGCTTGACGAATTCATTCAAGCGCACAGGGAAAAAGTGGTCCATTGCATAGGCGAGAAGATGGTAGCCTTTGCTATGTGAACATGCAATGCAGAAAGAAATAGTTTAGATGCACTGAAGATTGTGCAAATGCAGAATAACTGCCTGTGGATGAATAAAGTGAGGCGGAACAGATCTTTACGGTGACAGAATTTCCGGTGACGTGAGAAAAATTTTTTAAACAAAAAGATAATGAACCACCTATTTCACAGCGCGGTTTAGAGTAGATTACGATCGGAGTTCGATTAGCGAGATTTCTGTGAAATCAATGACTTACGTGAAGAGAAGGCAAGCCTAGCAGAGGCCGGCAGAAAATCAGGTGGGTGGATGAGATTAGGAACTTTGCAAAGATAAGGTCGCCGCAGGTGGCCCAGGCTATATAGTTTATGGTAGTGACCCTTGTCCTGTAGTGGACGTAGTTAGGCTGATGATGATGATGATGTGAAATGCGCAGCCGGAATGAATGAACCTTGCTTGGAGATTTTCGACGAACAAGAGGACTCTGGGAAGGGTGACGGCACTTCACTAGTTCCTATCTACCCACACAACGCGTAGTAAGAGACTAAGCATCATTGCGGTGTAATATAACACAAAAATTACTCCACCGAAACGAGGTGCAAGTAACCGTGGGTGCCTTAAAGATAGTGCTTTACCGGGAAATAGAAATGAAGGAATGGACATGAGTATGCTTCAGATTGTGTAGTGTATTTTGCAGACTTTTCCTAGCCCAGATGTATAGAACAATTTTTAAGGCAATATTTCAGCTTAACCCTATCATAAATTAACATTAGCTTCAATAGTGTTCTTAAAGCGAGAATTAGACTGCTTTGACAGCTTAAAAACCAATGTTCATCTATAGATGCTTTACAGCGGCGTATCATGAGGGCTACCATCTTTGATCACGTGATCACGCCGCCATTACACGCCTCCTGACTGCTCGGCGCGAGCCTCGTCGCGGCGTCTGCGGCGTCTGATGGTTCTTTTCCGACAGCCAGTGTTTCGACTGATACGGTTGTAAAGGAGTGGGAAGACGACACTATGGTTTGTATAAAGCTATGAGAACTATAATTTGGTCATTTGAGGCGTGAAAACGTGACCAGGCTTCATGTCGCAGAGAGCCGCTCGGCTCTCCGCCTCTTCGAACCAACGAATAGATCGCCTGAATGCTTGTTGTTAACTTCACTGAAGGCTTTGCTGAAAGTTTTTATTGTTATTATCTAAAACGGCTAGGTTTAACGCTCTTGCGGCAGCACAGGTCGTTGTGTATACATGTATCCAGACACGGATCTGAAACGTTCACATGTACACCCCCCCCGTCAAAAGTATACGACCGAAGGAGTTTGCTTTTAAGCCGTTCTGCATGCCTCGTTATGCATCCTCAGCGACCGTAATCTCTCGAAATAGAAAAGACTCAATCTTCCCAAGCTTTGGACATCTAAATGTGCTAGGGAGCCCCGCTAAACAGCTTAGAAGCAAACCCCTTGTGCTGTATACTTTTGACGGGGCTGTGTACAAGTACGCATTTGGTTACAAGATGTCAATGGTGCTTAGGAAACCTAAAATATTTTCTACTGGTTTGTTATACACATAAATGCGACAAAAATAAATATATACACAATTGCTAACTATCATGGCAGCAGTACCTCAGCCTTTACGAGCTGGTATGCTTTCGTATCGAAGGATTCCGCGATATAATTGTTACAACGCCCGCCGTGGCAACGCGCTCACGCTACACGAAGTTCACAATTATGTCAGCCTCACATATAAGCTTGTTTTACGCTCCACGCCCGATATCAGGACATGAAAGTGCTGGAGGTGTCGTTGGTGGTAAGTAATCAGCTTCACTGCTAGCGCTGCCCAACGAAGTCACTTTTAGTCACTATTTCGCATGGACCACCAGGAAGGGACCACCGCTCAGCACATCAGCAGTAATGCATGTGCTTCATCCCAGATATACTCCACGAAAGCCGAGCTTCTCGGAGCGAGTGTTTAACAGCAGCACCAAGACAGCACGCAATACACGGACTGATGGTAAGCGTGGTTCGCTCGCAAGGCTGCATAATCTACAGTAGCGGCGTGCATAGGAGTGTAAGTTGTCCTTTTCCGTTCCTAATTCGGCCTCAGGCACCCCTGTTACTAATGGCTGCACACCTTAACTTATTAGTAATGGGTCTCGCTATACACATGGAGACACAATGACAGGAACTGAAACCACGCCGTGACGGTTTCGGCAGTGGAACAGCTTGTTCATGCGGATATGTTGTGAATTTACTCTGGCAGATTTTCCAAGATAGAAACCGTTCTTTCTGGATTGGCTACCTAGCACTGGCGAACGTGTTTGTTGCGTTCGCCCGTTCGGAAAGGGTTCATGGCGAACGGGCGCCAACAGGGGCAGCTCGTCTTTTTGCAGTTAGGTTGCGTGAAGCTCGCAGACGATCTCATCTCGCACCTTTAGCTCTCTGTCGAAAGTCTTGCAATCCACAACATAGCACGTATTTTCTCCACCTTTACACATCTTCATAGAAAGTGGGTGTGGCAGCACTACCAAGATGCAGGAAACAAACCCGTTCCTTTTTGTGATTCAGGTATCCCTTGGTTTGCTGCTGGTGTCATCGGGACCCCCTTCAAGGCCGATCGCTTCCTCGGATCTGTTCCGGCCGCCTGAAATCTGGGAACATGACTTGTGTCTTCACCGAGGTCCAGATGCCGACTGCGTCAACTACATACCGAACAGCGCCGCACTATCAGCAACGGCAACATCAGGGACGACGACCGTGACGTCAGTGGACTGGTATATAAGCCAGAGCTTCAGCAGAGAATCCTTCAGTGGGTGCGGCAGCACTACCAAAATGCAGGAAACAAACCCGTTCCTTTTTGTGATTCAGGTGAGAAAACGCTTCGGCAAAACTTCCCGTAGCAACAACCTTTGCTTGATTTTGCTGCCGTGCCCGCTGCTGCTGTTTGAATGCTTATGTAACATGTTGGTGTCTTTGCGATCTCTGTTGTTACTGGCGGGGGACGTCGAGACTAATCCCGGGCCCACAGGCGAAACAATTGAACAGCAGCTGAAAGCGATCGCGAAAGACATTCAGGAGATAAAACAAGAGAAAACGGTGACCAACCAAAAACTAGGTTCAATAGATAAAAAACTAGAAAAAATCGGTAAGATTGAAAAACAGGTCATGGAATACGTGGAACGAGTTAACTCGAAAAAATGGTTGTATCCTTGACGAAAACTGTTGATGACCTTGATAACAGAAGCCGCAGGTCTAATCTCATTATATATGGTATTCAAGAACAAAAAAAGGAGACCCCCCAAAGCTTGCAGGACACTGTGGAGAAAATTTTTGAAGAAAAGTTAGAAATCAAAACAGCAGGCTTTGAAAGGATTCATCGTCTCGGACGAAAGGAAGCATCTGACGATTCTACCCATAGGCCTGTTATCTTGAAATTATTTGACTATCGAGACAAAACTAACATACTGGGTAACTGCACTAAGCTGAAACAAACTGAGTATTCAATTGGGGAAGACTTTTCCCGAGCTGTGCGGGAAGTTAGAAAGAAACTCTGGGAGCGAACAAAGTTAATCGTGATCAAAAAGATAAGGTGTACCTTAAATACGATAAAATAAAAATAAACAAGCGTTTGTACACATGGGACGAAGAAAAACAAGACTTCATTGAAATTCCAAAAAAACGTAAGCCAGGACGACGCTCCAGCCCGAGCAACTCGAACCCGCCGACGCCCCTAACTATTATCAATGTTAATGCACGTAGCCTCGTAAACAAAGCTGAACAGCTAGAGGCAATCTTGATTGCTCTAAACCCTGATATTGTTTGCATCACGGAAACGTGGCTGCACGCAGATATCAAGAGCCATGATGTTGCTTCTCCTGGCTACACCATGGTTCGAAAAGATAGAAAAACTAGAGGTGGGGGAGCGGCTGTGCTTCTGGGGCAAGTCATACGCTATTCACTAATGCCAGACGTTCCATGCGTTGAAGAAGACTGGTGTAAGGTACAGCTAAGTCAGAGCTCTGTCTGCGTTGGCGCTGTGTACAGACCCCCTAACGCAGAGGCTTCCTATCTTGAGCCGCTTCTTGAGTATATGCAGAGGTATATGCTGGGAAGCGCTGTAATAATGGCAATGGCCGGTGACCTCAACCTTCCAGACGTAAATTGGAAGTTGTTAAGCCCGTCCACAGCAATAAACAATCTTCTGGTAACCTTTTTATTCACTCTGAATCTAACTCAGGTTGTTTCCAAGACTACTCGGGTGCAGGGTACTTCAAGCTGTATACTAGACCTTATTTTCTTAAGCGATCATTTTATGAAGGAAAAGGTTAGCGTGAATATTTTTGATGGTTTATCTGATCATAATATCGTTGTGTGCACACTATCGTATCCAGGACGGTTTCGTCAGAGTGGTTCTACAAAACGTGTATATGCCTTTAACAATGCTGATGATGCAGCTATCATGACATACCTTGCACACGAATACCTCGACTTCCACAACCTATGCACAGAGGGCTCTGCAGACATCGATGAAATATGGCTGCAGTTGTAAAATCACGTACTGCACTGTATGAAGCAGTTTGTCCCACTAATAAAAAAGACCACAAGAAAGCACAATCCATGAATAACGCGCGAAGTAATTCACTCAAAACGTAGAATTAAAAGGTTGAGATATTCCAACAAATCAAGCCCGGTCTCAGACTACTGCCAAATGATTAATACAATGAACAAAGAACTGAAGGAAAAGACAAAAGAAGCAAAGCAGCACTTTTGTAAAACAACTCTTAGCAAATTTATCAAAGAATCGCCCCACAAATTCTGGCGCTATATAAGTGACAAAGAAAACCCTCCAAACCCTTTGCCATGGTACGAAGAAAAGAAGCAGGCGGTTGCGTTCAATGCATTTTTCAAATCCATATTTACACCAGACAATGGTATTACGCATTCTTTTAGGCAAGAAAACAGAGAGCAATATGGCGTACTTGATGCCCCAGTCGTAACTGAAGATGGAATACTATCACTGTTGTTAAACCTAGATGATAAAAAGTGCAGCGGTCCGGACGAAATTCCAAATGTCTTCTTGAAACGTAATGCCGAACCCATGAGTAAGTACCTATGCCTTGTGTTCAATAAGTCCATATGTGAGCACTGCCTCCCAGCGGAATGGAAAGTTACAAAAATAACACCAGTTCATAAATCAGGTGAAAGGACTTGCACGTCAAATTACAGGCCTATTTCTCTTACGTGCACTTCCTGTAAAGTTTTAGAACACATTATCCTAAAATCAATAACAGAGTTCGTTGAATCAAATAACATTCTTCATCCCCAACAACATGGCTTCAGGCGTGGTCTTTCCACTGTTACACAACTTGTCGAGACTTTACATCACTTCGCTAAAACAATTAACGACCAAATGCAAACAGATGTCATCTTCCTAGACTTCTCAGAGGCCTTCGACCGAGTCTGCCATCCCAAACTACTACAGAAGCTAAGTTACATATTAGGGGATGGGTCAGTAGACCAATGGATTGCCAATTATTTAACCGACCGTCGCCAGTTCGTGCAACTCGGCGACCACACTTCAGATACTGTTCCGGTCCTTTCCGGTGTTCCACAGGGCTCTGTTTTAGCCCCAATTCTCTTCCTTCTCTTCGTAAACGACATTGCTGACTAGGTAGAAGCGGAACTGAGGTTGTTCGCAGATGATTTCGTACTATATAGAGAAATAAAAAGCAGAGAAGATCAAATAAGCCTAAACAATGATTTTAGCAAGTTAGCGGAATGGTGTTCGAAGTGGCAAATGGCTCTTAACTTAGACAAAACAGTTTCAATGACTATAAGGAAAAAGAAATCCAAACTTAGCTTCCCTTATGGCTATAGCAGCACTGCACTCAAGATAGTCACCGAGCACAAATACTTCGGCATTATTATATCAGCCAATCTGGGGTGGACAGCTCAAGTAGATCAAGTAACAAGCAAAGCGATACGTAAGCTCATGTTTTTAAAAAGATCCCTGCGGTATTCTACGAAAGAAGCCAAGCTTCCGGCGTATACTACTATCATTCGCCCAATACTAGAATACGCAAATGTCGCTTGGTTCCCGTACATGCGTGCTAACATAAATACGATTGAGGCTGTCCAGCGAAAAAGTGCGCGCTTTATCTGCAACAGATATAGGTGCAGCGAATCCTCGACGCTGATGCTATCTGAGACTGGGCTTGACACGCTAGCTTGTCGTGCGACGCTTCACCGGCTGAAGTTTCTGCACATGATTTTACATAACAAACTTAAAGTTGATTCTGCTAAATAAATTACTCTGAACATTTCCAGAGAAACGCGTCACAAAAATGAACTTACCATACAAGAATATTTCTGTGCAAATAATACCTTTATGTTCTCCTTTTTTCCGTGAGCTGTGCGCGAGTGGAACTGCCTTGATGAATCAGTGATTATACAACCAAGCACTGTGAAATTTTTGGCGCTAGCTGGCAAAAGTGTATTGTCAGGAAAGAAACTGTGATTTTTATTTCCTTTTTCTAACATTTTTGGTGTTTTCCGTGTATTTGCTTTTCAATGCATTTGTATTTCCATGTGTTTGTATATTCCATGAATTTACTCGTACTTCTCGTGATCATGTAAGTAAGGAAAAGGTGATGATTACTTATGGGTTATCTTGGTTTTTGCTTTTTCCAATGCCTATTCTTATTGTCCCCATAATCTTCACTGTACTTTTTGCATACTAGAATATAGTGTTTATGACTGGTCGACAGTTTGCCTACGACCAGAACCCACTCCTGCAAAAATCCCAGAAACAGGGATTGGCAGTATTGACAAATAAATAAATAAATAAATAAATAAATAAATAAATAAATAAATAAATAAATAAATAAATAAATAAATAAATAAATAAATAAATAAATAAATAAATAAATAAATAAATAAAATTTAGCAGCCACCCGCGATATTTTCGTTGCTGCGTCGCTGCGCAGTGCGTACACGCCGGGACTTACGAAGCCCGTAATAGCGCCGTGTTCTGAGTGTGCCTGTGGCGACACCTGTTCTGAAACGGAAGATACAGAGGGTATTCATCGACATCCCAGCGGACGCCATTCTGTTGTCCGTGAAGCACTGAGAAAAGCCGCGCGCGGGTCTAATTAGATTATCACCTCCTATTCCGGTCGGCCCTACCGAAGCCGCACCCGTGCCGTCACGTGAATGGCCCCTGTATGCCACTAGCGAAACACCCATGGTGACGGCTATGGCGCTAGTATTTTGCAATAAATCAATCAATCAATCAATCAATCAATCAATCAATCAATCAATCAATCATGCATTCATTCATTCAATCAATCAATCGATTGTCATGATGAGTTATCCCTTTCGTGGTGCCTTAAAGGTGGCAAGCTCACATTGCCTTATATTGATAGTGCACAGCAATGTAAGCTGATTGCAGCATGGTAATGCCAGAAAAGGCGTCTGCATTTTATGCACAGTAGGTATGAGAGAAGCAGGCGTGTTCCGTGTCGCGATTTTATTTTTGGGCGGTCTTTGAACATTGTTTTCGTGCTGTCAAACAATGCGCCTAGGCATACCTCGAGGTGCACTAAACAGTAAATTGCCCGCGTACAACTAAAGTCGTTTTGAAGCAAAAGCACCTTTTTTGGTTAAATGACATCTAACCCCATATTTCCGTGTTACCCTAGAAGTCTTCAGAAAGCAGGACACGTGATACATGAGGTGCTATCTTTTAAAGGAGTATTTTACTTTGTCGTTAGTGGGGTTGAACCTCTTTCTTTGTATCTAAATCGAGAACGACTGGCATCCTTTTTATGCATGGCACGATTCCCTGGAGCTTATATTTTCCTCAACAACTCTGTGCATATTAAGAGCAGCGCCTGGCGATCCTGGCACTTCGCCATTAGTGCGTACCGGCCGCGGCACCCATGTGTACAGCGCGCGAACAGTGTGCACGGAAATGCGCTGGCAAAAGCTCCCACCGTCTCCCGGGAACTAGACCGGTTTCCGGTGTAGGACACCAAACAACAAGCTGTTTCGTGATACCTTTCAAGGGGGACCACATGGGAGTTGGGTGTACAGAGTTCCACGTCGTTTTTAAAGGCTCGTCAACTGCGCAATTCAGGTTGGGCTGGAGACAGTTACTGGTAGCGTAAAGATAAAAACGATATCGTATTGCGCATATGCTTTCACATGGCACGTGGCTCATCTATAAACATTCAGCAAGCTGTATTATGCCCCGAAGGCAGCGGCGAATCTCGGCGACGCATGCCGGAGTGTGCTGTAGACAGAATTCCAGAGCATTCCGTGATCAAAAACTGCGTGGAGGCTGGCAGGAGAGTGGCACCTTTGAAGCGCACTGCGTGTCCGTCTCTTTCTGTGTCCTTGTGTTTCTGCCCAAGCCAGTAGCTCAACTAGCCCAAACGCTGCATCTGTTTGCGCTATTATTCATCGCAGGTGGAGCCAGTACTCAACAGCAGCAAACCACTTCGCTGTACACACGAGCTAATAAATACACGGCTCTCAACTGCCATAGATCTGCTCAAAGAAACGCGGGGCACCGTTGGAAAAGCATTTTACTATACTCCGCGTCAACTTTTTGCGCCAATGGAGAGAGCGCTACGGAGCCCGCGTCCTTTCGGATCAGCAGCCGAGCGCCATAACCACAGAGCCACCGTGTTGCTCTTTATGTGGCATCATAAGCCGCGTCGTTAGGGATGCTGCTTTTGGAAGCACGCAGCTAGAGTGATTTTAGTATTGCTTTTCTTAAAGCGCAGCTCTCCAGTTCGTGGCTTCAGCGGCGCCCCTCGCCTCGGTCTCGGCGTAACCAGCAGAGCGAACGAGTGCAGCGGAGGATGAAAGAGAGCGAACGCGGAGCGAGGCGAAAAATGAAAGTTCGGCTATAGTGAAGAGAGCGCGAGCAGAAAAGCGGAGGAGGAGGGTAAGGCGGGAGCCTCAAGATGGGGTGCGCGGCGGCGTATGGCCTGCCTCACAACACAGAGAGAATCGCGCTCTTTCCTAAATAGCGCGACCTGAGTCTCCCTACCGACAATGCTGCACCCCAGCAAACAGCGACTTCAGGCCCAGCAAAATCTTGTAAATTTCCTTAACATCACGGTCTTGTTCACGGTGCTTTAGGCTGTATCCGGTCTTCATTCTTGCCCCAGGTGCTTCTAGCCAATTCCCAACCCTTCCTCCCCAGCCTTGTTCCCAATGCCTTCTCCCGGATGCTGTGCAGTGTTCCCTTAGAGGGCAGCCAAATACCGCATCCGTAACCCCACTCATCCAACCAAGCCTCCAAGCTAAGGGATACGGAGCCAGAGTAGAGCACGTCGCAGTCCGTTCACCAGAGGAGAGGCCCAGCGTCGGCGGATCGCTGTGCGCGCTGCCCAAGCAAAAACTACAGTTCAAATACACAGCAGCTGCGCTCAAAAATCACATTACCGAGAAGCGTAATTGCCTTCTAATTTTTGCTGAGGAAATAGCACTAATACCTGTGGCCATAATATTGCTGGAATATTGCTTCACCTACCTCGCCAAGAATTGCAGGGTAGCCGTGAAAATAATACGTACCGCAGTCGTTGTCGGGCTACCTCTTGTAGGAGCTTCTGCTCGTTTAAGTCTTCCATATCTTGACGACCCCTTTCTTCACGCTCTAGTTCACTTTAGTTTCAGCAACACTTGCCTTTCATTTTGTTCCTCTTCAGCCGCCGCGGTGGCTGAGTGGTTATGGCGCTCGGCTGCCGGCCCGAAAGACGCGGGTTCGATTCCGGCCGCGGCGGTCGAATTTCGATGGAGGCGAAATTCTAGAAGCCCGTGTACTGTGCGATGTCAGTACACGTTAAAGAACCCCAGGCGGTCGAAATTTCTGGAGCCCTCCACTACGGCGTCTTTCATAGCCTGATTTGCTTTGGGACACTAAACCTCTATAAACCAAACCAAACCAATTTTGTTCCTCTTCAGAAGTGAGCAATGCACTCCGTAAAAGTCACAAAGCGACACGGACTACCTGAATAATAATAGTTGGTAAATTCAGATTGATATTTCTAACTTATCTCAGAAACAAACAAAAGAAGTCGTCAGAGTTCTTGTGCTGAAGTTTGGCAAGTTTATATGGCAGCAAACGAAATAAATCAGGTGTCGTTGGAGCTACCTTTCATTATCATACTAAAATGTATCGATTCAGATACGTATTCAGGTACGGTTAGTTGGGGTTTAAAGAAAGACTTCAAGAAAAGGGGATCCTTTTTTTGGAAAGAGGTTGTGATGTGGAGTTTATGCTAGGGAGACAATGGTTATGTAATAGGCATGCAGCGTCAGCACAGGGATTAAATTATGTACGCGATGGCATGTCTGTTGACGTGATTATTGCAGAATACGGCGAAATATGTCGAGATAAAATGTCGTTATGCGCCACGTTGATAACTCGTAGCAAATAGTATGTCGTCTGGGGCACAACATCCAGTTGTCAAACTTGGGCTCATTAAGAAAAATTAATAATTACAATAAAAACTACACGATAATTTGCCATTAGTCAACAGAACAAATTAAAAAAAATATTCCACTTTGGTCTTCCGTTTACGTTATATATATATAGAAAGAGAGAGAGAGATAGAGATTGTGACGAAGGCCAAGCTGGCAGTGGCACGGGGCGTAGCGCTCGCGTTAGGCCAGCGGCCATTCAATCACCTCATTGCCATCAGTCATCTCGTCTCATTCTTCGGCTGGCCACCAGGTAATATTTGGTGCAGGTGCAGGGTATTCATCAACATCCCGGTCCTGAAGCTTTGTCCCCTTGTGTCAGCCGCGGTCGTGGCCGTGAGTTCTTGGCCTGCGTCATTCGGCAGCGCCCCAGCCTGTCAGATCCTATCAGACCCGAACCGAGCTCGCAGTTGCTCCCCCGCCCCGACCACCCCACACGAAGAACTGGAACCGACGCCGTGACCGACCCGACTGCCGACTTGAGACGCCGCTCGCAAGTGAATACAGTGTCCCCCTGCCCATGACATTCGGCGCGTCCAAGGGCCTAGTCCGTCGGCTCCTGCAACCTGCGGCTCGGAAGCTACGTGGACCAGGACACATCAGCTCCTCTGTTTCATCGTGGCGGCCAGCACTACACCACCTTGCCATCTCTGCTGTAGCGTCATCTGAAGTACAGCCCCATTTCGCGCGTTTCATTGTCAATGATCGGAACGTCCGCTCGTTGGCCCCGAGTAATGTGACGAAGACAAAGCTGCCAGTGGCGCAAGACGGGGCGCCTGCGAAAGGCCACTGGCCATTAAATCATCTCAATGTCATCTGTCTTCTCGTCTCAATCTTCGGCTGGCCGCCACGTAACACACACACACACACACACACACACACACACACACACACACACACACACACACACACACACACACACACACACACACACACACACACACACACACACACACACACACACACACACACACACACACACACACACACACACACACACACACACACACACACACACACACACACACACACACACACACACACACACACACACACACACGTACGCGCGCGCACACACACACACACACACACACACACACACACACACACACACACACACACACACACACACACACACACACACACACACACACACACACACACACACACACACACACACACACACACACACACACACACACGTACGCGCGCGCACGCACACACACACACACGCACGCACGCACGCATTTCGACAATTCACGACATTGCGGCTTAAGGACCTTCTCGGGTGGCTGGTCCTCGAAAAAGGC
This sequence comes from Amblyomma americanum, assembly GCF_052857255.1. Taxonomy (NCBI): domain Eukaryota; kingdom Metazoa; phylum Arthropoda; class Arachnida; order Ixodida; family Ixodidae; genus Amblyomma; species Amblyomma americanum. Next base: position 217,583,817 of record NC_135497.1, read on the forward strand.
TGGTCTTTCAACCGAAACGTCGTGAACTAAACCCTGTCATGTTTTCCAATTTCTGGCAGCATTATCTTATATATCATTATATTAATATCTGATTATCTTGATATCCCTTTTTTATATATATATATATATATATATATATATATATATATATATATATATATATATATATATATATATATATATATATAAAACGGATATCAAATTCTTCAAGGCCACTGATTAAGTATATAGTAAGTTGGGGAAGTGACATTGAAAAACTTAACGAATTTATTCAACGATTCGACCGGCCCCGGTCTTTCTCAAGAATGGTCACACAGTGCATGGACGCGTCTTCTGATAGCATGAGACTTGGCACACAGGGTGCTTAAAAAAGAAAAAGAAATAAAGAGAAAAAGGGATGGGAGAGCGGTACACAGGAGAGACACCTACGCTATGACAGGGAAGCAAAGGCGCCGCGTCGCGTACACACGAATTGACTGCACACACACACGCACGAGGTGAAAGAGGGAGGTTGGGCTGGGCGGCCATGCGGCTACTTCGAGGGAAAAAAAGAAAGAAAAGCAAGAACAAATAAAGAAAAACGTGCTGGGGCCTTAACAAAAGAAGGAAAGAGTCCATCAATTGTGGGCGTCTGCACCCCTATGGCCGCGTATGTGTGGCCCTGTGCGATTCCGAAAGATGGCCCAACGAGGAGGCACAGGTTGAGACTGCCCAAAGTGGCTCCACATGGTGACACGTGAGCCGCTAAAACCAGATGAGGCTCCCTTACGAGGACCATATGGAAAGGCTTGTTTACAGGAATGCAAAAAAAAAAAGAAATAATGCGCAGAGAAAACTGCACCGCAATGGCCAAGAAAAAGAAAAAAAAAATAGGAGACACGAATACACAGGATACACACACACATATATCACCGTTGTAGCATCTTTGGGCAGGAGATATGCGTTAAAGCATAGAAGCCCACATAAAAGCAACGACCGCAACGTTAGAAAGTGTTCCAAGAAAGGAATTGCATCCCAGAGAACAGTGCTTACAAACAACACAACACTAATAGGATAATAACAGACGACACGCGAAATCACAAAAAGACACAAATGAATGCAAACACAACAGGAGAGGGAATAAAAAGTGTCTTAAGAAACAAGTTTTCCCCAAAGTGCAGCGATCAGCAAAAACGCGACAGTAATCAGAGGATGAATACACATGGGAGACGAGCGTCTATATAGCGTTTAACCACAAGAAGAGGCTCAATACCTCGACTAGAGATTAAACTGCTAAGCATAGAAGAATGAGTTATAAAAAGTAATTATAGTACATTTAAGTAACTAGTATCCGTTTGGTTGCAAAATAGTTTCCAATAAAAAACAAAAACAAGAACCAAACACAGAACAAAAGCATCGCAGGAAGATTTAGCCTGATGGGCAGGGCAGTTTGCCAGCGCTCTCATTAATGCCAGCAGACAAAGTGTTAAACTTTAATGCTAGGTATGATTTACAGGCTTCCCTGTCGTAATGTGCCTGTAAGCCAGATTGGAGAATGGTGGCCTTGCAGCTTCCAAATGGATGGCCCTTTGTGGTTACGTGTCTTGAAAGAGGCAGATCTGGCAGTGGTCGTATGTGGGCTCTGCGGTTATTTATTCTCAATCGGAAAGGAGTTTCAGTTTGCCGAATGTAATGCGCGCGGCACACACCGCATTTAAGAAAGTAGACCTCCTTCTCGAATGGGGTCTGTGCCATGCGCAGTAGATTAGGAAAAACCGAAATTCCTTTCCGATTGAGAATAAATAACCACAGAGCACACAAAGGTTGTATATATACGTGTGTATGCGTGCGTGCGTGCGCGCGCGCGCGTGTGTGTGTGTTCGGACGCTGGCCCATCCTTCATCAGTGTAAGATGATGTCTGAAGGCAATGGTCCGCGTGCACCAAATGCATGTGAAGAGTGTTCCTCAAAGGTGAGAGTTTTCTCCCCTCCACGTGCATTCGGTGCTCGGAAACGCAGACCTTTGTGTTCAGACATCATCTTACACTGATGAAGGATGATTCACCGTCCGAAATTGTTGCTGAGTAAAAGTTTCTTCGAGTGCACTTCAACTCTTTAGTTATGTTATCAGCAGTCGAGTAAGGTTTTCATCATATACGTATGAAGGAGGCCAACAGTCACCGAAACCAAGGTGCATAGGGGAATATTCTTTATTATTGTTTTTCTTAATTTGTGATGCTGGACGATGAGAAAAAAGATTTCAATAGTTAGGTTGCTTAAAGGAAATTAAGTAAACCAGCAGAAAAATAACCATGCCGCTGGTGGGATCCGAACCTACGACCTCCGAACTTCGCGTCCGGTGCACTACCAACTGAGCTACGGCGGCGGCTGTCCAAGCTGCTGCTCTCGTGCGTATTTATGTTTTGCGTGTAAGCGAACCCGGATCGATGGATGGATGGATGGATGGATGGATGGATGGATGGATGGATGGATGGATGGATGGATGGATGGATGGATGGATGGATGGATGGATGGATGGATGGATGGATGGACGGATGGATGGAGGGACGGACGGACGGACGGACGGATGGATGGATGGATGGATGGATGGATGGATGGATGGATGGATGGATGGATGGATGGATGGATGGATGGATGGATGGATGGGCGGACGGACGGACGGACGGACGGACGGACGGACGGACGGATGGATGGATGGATGGATGGATGGATGGATGGATGGATGGATGGTTGGTTGGTTGGTTGGTTGGTTGGTTGGTTGGTTGGTTGGTTGGTTGGTTGGTTGGTTGGTTGGTTGGTTGGTTGGTTGGTTGGTTGGTTGGTTGGATGGATGGATGGATGGATGGATGGACGGATGGATGGATGGATGGATGGATGGATGGATGGATGGATGGATGGATGGATGGATGGATGGATGGATGGATGGATGGATGGATGGATGGATGGATGGATGGATGGATGGATGGATGGATGGATGGATGGATGGATGGTTATGTCTGAACCCTTTAAACTGGGCGGTGGCTCAAACCACCTACCCATGACTTATAAAAATTTCACTTGTCTTGATTTTATCCACCAATCAGATAACCTTGAGAGTGTTCACCAGCGCCACCCTCGTCCATAGCGGCGGACGTAGCACGTCCTGTATTACCACGAGTGTGACGTGGAACGTCATCTAACGGTGAGGGTGGAAGCTGTGCGAGAACCCTGTTATGCTACCTATGGCATCAAGATTGCCAGAATCGAGACCCTCGTTAAGCTATTAGCAAACAAGGGAAGGGAAATGAGGGGCTCGTTTGACAGACTTATGAAGGAAGCCAACAGACACCGAAACCTAGGTGCATAGGGGTGTGGAATTAGGGGGAGACAGCCTTCCGGCCCCGCACTCCCACACCGCCGTGGATGCAGCGTTCCCGCTCGCTAACCGCGGAGGGGTTCGCTCTCGAGAGAACAAAGAGAAGCACGACAAAACGTGAACACTCATATGCTATTTATTACACTTGCACATAATACACAGAGCGGGCCAGCTAGCTACAAAGCATCAACGAGGCATTCCTCGGAAATAGAAGGCTACGTAAGAAGGGCTTCCAACTTACCGGCTGGGGCAGGGGTGCGACTGTTTGTATGCGCCGACAATAGCGGCCAAGGTTTCCCGTGCGCGCCGCATTCTTGGGGCAAAGCGATCCCCGAGCATTTGCAGGGGAAGATGCCGAGAGCGCGCGTTTGCTGCGCTCACTTCGCTCCCTAGAACCAGAAGTTCATCGGCTTCTGAAAAGTCTTCTCTGAAACACGTACTGGTATATATTCCTTCTAGAGAACATTCATTAGTCCCCTTCGTTACCCGGCGCACACCGGAATCCTCCCTCTTATCTTTTTTATGTATTGCTGTGTTTGCGATTTAGCTATTTGAGAGCTTCACTCGCCAAGTTCGTTGAAAAATGACAGCGGCAAACTCACCCTACGATGCGCGCAGGAACGCCGGAAAGATAATCACGTGCAAAACACCGGGTGCCATTTCTCTGGACTAATAATAATTGCGGCGCTTTTGTGCCGCCCTGCTTGCTTTCAAACCACGCAGTGTCACCTCATTTGATCACTTGGTGAATAAGCGCGAGGTAAAAAATCGTGCGTTTTGATGCCACTAAGCAGTGTGGTCTGCAGGGGAAGCGGTGTTTGAGAGGTGTCTTGAGCGCTGAATGGATGGGTTGTACACCGTCCGAAATGCTGTACTCTTGAATGTCCTGGTTATGGTGAACATTCGCTGTAAGGAGAAAGTGCGTCTATGTTCTATTTATGCCTGATGTGTTTGAACGGACAATATCGGCGCTCATAATAAGCTAAAGGTTATTATGAGTGTTTCAACTGCTGCACTTAGGTCATATGCGCTGCTCACGCAAGTTAGTCGCGCTATGAGAGTCCTGTATTTCGTGGAACTCTCAGTGGAAGCCAGGTTACCGAGATTCGCACGTCAGCGCGTACCATTCAATATCTCAGAGTAGAAGGTTAAAAAAAGCATGCGCGCCGACGTACAAGATCGAAACAATGGGGCTTGTTGTCCTGCACTCGGAAAAGACCTCTGAAAGTCAGTGCGTCTGCGTCTCATTCACGCTGTCCTCAGCGTCGAGACTGGTCTCTTTCAATGAAAGCAAATAGCGGCATTATAGAGCGCAAAACTCTCGAACCCTATCCAAATTGCGATGTGCGCACGCTTAGTAATATTGGTGTGATATGCAAGATAATACATTAGGAATAATGTTTCTTATCCAGTTTATAAAGATGCGTCATTTATCGTATTATTGACCGACAGATGTACAGCTTGAAAAATCAGAGGATGCTGTTTTATTTAATTTACACTTGATGCAGTGGTGATCGTAATCATATGAAATATGTGCTCCGCATCGATGTGACGGCATATTGCGTCTCAGCCACAACCATATATAGTTACACATTGGAAATAGGCTCGCCAAAGGCGACATTGCATCGCCTGTAAGAATATAGGCCAATTTTTTAAAAAATCGCCAGGGGCACTTAAGGAACTTACGTGCAAGCAGCGTGAAAGCATTGTAATTCTATTGCAGTTTAGTTCCTATTCTCTTCTAATTACATTCCCCAATTCTATTTGAGTTGTATTATAATTCTATTCGAATTCTATTCTAAGTTTATTCCAATTCTGTTTCGGTTTTGTTCTAATTTTATTCTATTCCTTTGTAGTTGGTGCAAATGTAAGTAATAGTACTGACCATTACTGGTTAACACTTTGTATTTTCCCTCGTTTGATGATGTACACCGTTTCTACAAATCCCGAGTTTTGTACCACTGCCACTTTTTTGGCGACGCCAGGTTTACATGTCAATGAGCCGTCAAGTACTTTCGTATTGAAAAATAAGACAGGTCAGTGACGAACAGAATGTGTTAAAAAGTCAAACCATCTTCCAAGTGAACAAGAAGGCACTCAGGGAGTTTTTTCCTCTTTTTTTTTCTCTCTGTCCTTCATTGTTTTCTTCTCTTCGGCTTCGTTCCCCTCTTTTCCTCGGAGTTTCCTTCCTATTGCCGGGATTCCTTTTTCGTCTTCCGTCTTTACTTGCTGTTCTTGTCTTGAACTGTCGATACTCTATTGGGAACCACATATACTCGGCTGGCTTCGCGGGATGCAAAAGGAAAACAACTTCTCTTTGCAATGTTTCCGGCTAGACTTGAGAGCTTTGGTCCGTGTCGTTGAAACTTTCAGTGTTTTCGTGTGGGCATTGGCATTGCTTTAGACTTTGTTGTGTCAGTAGCGTTGACCCCCCCCCCCCCAGAAGTGTGCACTTCACGCCTACTGGCCGCGGAATCTGCCTTAGGGGTCAACTGGAAGTAGTCATATGATTTATCTGATTCGTCTTTAACCATATAATTTACTATTTAGGTAGTGTCTTTCTTTATTATCTCTTGTTTTCTTTCATGAACGTTTTGGCCGAGTTGTATGATATATTTTGTTCTACATGATTTGGTATGTGGGCACGTAGTTAAATCTCGGCATGTACATTTTGTGTTGGCAGAAATTTTGAACCCAGATATGTAGTATGAAAACCTTCCATGTGCAGAGAGGGTTTTGGATATTAATGGCTTGTTGGGAAGTGCACAGGTACGCAGTTAACAATCTTAATCCAGTCGCATTCATAGCTGTTTTTCATTCATTGTTGCAGATGTTATTATGTTTGTTGTGTAGTTCCTTTTTGAAATGAGGTTTGGTATAGTATTGCATTGTTATGGGTGCTTTTACTGGTTCGCCATGTTCTGCCGCTGCTTTTGAAAGTTTACCTCCAGTTGAATTTCCTTGGTTGCCGCAGCAGGGCCTTGTTTTTATGTTACAGTAACGCCATCTCTTCTTCGGGTGCCTGTAGCTTTTCTTTTATCTCATGTATTGACGTATTGACATTTGTTTTGAATTTTATTTCAAGTGGAGAGGCTATCAGTCACTATTTGAAATTCGAGGTTTCCCTCATTCTCCACGTAGTCTATTGCCTTAATGATAGCAACCGTTTCTGCATCGAAATTGCTGCAATATTCTAATAACTTGTACTGGCTTGCCGCTATTATCTGGTGCCTTGCATCGTAGACCACAAATGCTGTTCCAGTGCTCTGTTTTCTTTTCGAACCGCCCGTAAATATTTTTAATCAGCTTGAAGATTAATGCAGTTTGCAAATCTCTACGCAGGTTTTTTTAGCTCTGACATCATGTTTGCCATTTCCCGACTTTATAAGGTAATTACTTTCTACTGAAATATTTGCTCCCTCTCAGCAATTGAAGTATTTAGTTTTCTGGTTCTAATCAAGAAAAGCGTCTTTGTGAAAAATTTGGGGACGAGCTCACACTAAACCATATTTTACGGTCGTGGGCACAATTCGATGAACTGAAAAAAAGTACCTTGCTCAATTTTATAATGAACACATCCCTTTTCATCCATTGCTACTCATAGGTGATAATGCAGTTGTTGACATACCTTATGTTTTTAGCTTTTTAAGAGAAGCGGGTTTTCTTGATAAATTGTAGGTTCTAGCCTAGTGCCGTACTTGTCTTTGGTACACCTCAGCTACTTTCACTTTGTTATTCCTGAGAAGAAGGCTAAGGTATCTATTTCATTGGTTGGGAACCTCGAAACCCTTGCCAAGCCAAGGATGGCTGCTAAGGTTACCTGACCTTCTTCTAAGCTTTTACCTTGCACTATTTGTGAATTTTGTGTCCTTACGAGGCAGTACGAAATATCTTTAAGGCCCTATAGAGAACCGCTGTTGTACATTTTTTTCTGCAAAGTCCTGCACAAAACACTTTTCTATACCTTGCGCTTGGCGCATGATGGCCTTGGATGCTTATGCGCCACTAAACACCACCGAACTCAACACTCTTGTTCTAATTTGAGATGCGTCAGTGACATGTCGGCCAAGTGCGTTAATTGTGACATTTGAGCTTGTTATGTAAGCTTCATTTGCTAAAATAAGTGAGTTCTCCGTATTGCTCGTAATTTGTTTTTAAAGACTACATTCCTTTCTATTTCCGGAGTGTATGTCTTGCTAAGCTGGTCTCCTTTCAGTTCTTTATTTGTACCATAGAACCTTCCTAAGTTATTTGTTAATGCTTGAATTTTCTTTAATGCATTAAGGTGTGGAAGAAAAGAGTATGGTATCGAAGACCAGTCCGAGTAGTTTCAGTTTTGTTACTGATTTACTTTTCTTCTTGATTCCCAATATGGGGAGGCGACTGCCATAGTTATTCTCTACTATGAGAAACATTGATTCCTCCAGACTGAATTGCAAGCTAATGTTATTTCGACACTCCTTTAGAATGTTGTGTGTACTGTTTGCTGGTGGCTCTGCTTGTAGACTAGATTTAAATTTGGTGACATCTATATAATGCCCGCATATGCCTATATATGAGGGCCGTTGAGTGTGATATTTTCTGAGAATAATTGATTCCAATACAGAGGGCTTAGTGAGACCCTTGTGGGGAGCCTTTAGTGCAGCTGCCTAGTCTTCATATATATTGCATTCTTATTGCTTATTATTGCCTCCGTTATTCGTATGAGGTTATTGTAGCAGTGGTTTGTTTTCAGTTTGTATACTATTAAGGTAGGTCTTATTGCGTTGAAATCGTTTTTAATATCGAATAGGAATGTGCGATTTTATATTCGACATTTTCTAATAGAGAATCAAATAAATGCTTATTCGATTCGCTGAAATAATCAAATACTGCACATTCGAAATTATTTGAAACGAATCGAATACGATCTCAAGTTTTTCAAATAGTTTTCGTATAATAGGCACAAACTTCGAATGCGGCAAGCAGTGGTTGTCTCTGACGCCCCTTTTAAAAACAGGACCCACTCCGACGGCGCACAGCATGCTGCCGTGATTGTTCTGACGTGTTCAGCGCCATGACGCGGTGCCTTCGCGCGGTGGCGTTCCTGATGTTCATAAATACGATCTCTAAGACTGTGCCACGCAGTACGGTTCAGCCAGGTTTAGCAAACTGTGCCTTTAGGTCTGATTTCGGATGCCATAGCTCGTAACTTTCGTCCCTCTCATCAACTGAGATAGGATGCTAGATTCGTCGTCGTAGTTATCGCTACCAAAAGATAGTTTTACAGTGCGCATGACATGACAATCACAAAGTTAATATACTACCTCTATTTCGTGTCGCGCGGCCCCTAGTAGAGATCAATGTTGCGTCTGCGACAGCTACAGCTTCACCCACATGAGTTCTATAACTACGGAGCTAGTGCTTCTCAGATTCGCAGGAATATTCGTTTTGTACGAATATTCGCAAAAGTAGCAAATAATATTCGGTATATTGGAGTCATATTCTATTCGGTTTTCTTTTTTTCACTATTACATTCGTATTCGATTCGGTTCACAACCACTGTTCACATTCAATTCGGTAGCGAACCTAGACTGTTCGTAATCGAATCGGTTTACTCGGGCACTAGTCTCGCTTTCTTGGATATCACTTTTAATTGCGAGGAAATTGTGAAATGGCGTAAGAAGCTCTTGTGAACGTATTGATGAGAGTGGTCTAACCTTCCAATGCGTGACGAAATCTTGCTTTTAAAGCTTGTCCTCCGCTCGCGCCAAGGAGTTAAGCCTGCTATAGAAAACCAATAGGCTTCATTTTTTGAGAATAGTTGTGGGGTAACTATGAAATATTGTAGGATACTTTTATGAGCATAATGACGGTAATGGTGCAATTTTCCAGCTAACAGCAAAATTTTCCTCTTATAGTTTACCCTATGCTCGCATCGAGTAGTCAAGGTTGCCTTAAAAGAAAAAAAAAACAATGGGGAGGGGGGCGTTTTTGGCAGTAAACAGCAGAAAACGACAAGGTTCCGAAGATGATCTGCGGGTATATTTTTTCGGTGCAGTCTTACGATATACGAAAAGAACTGCATTCGTAAAAAACTTCTCTTTGAAAAAATGCGATTGTGCAGATTTTCTGGGTATGAATATTGAGCGAAATGATTAATGCTCCAAATCTGTTGAGTCTGACATGCTCAGTTTGTTTTATTATTACAGTTAAAGCCTCTGTAGTTCAGATCTTAAGAATTACACGAGCTAGCCCGACAACATGTCCTACTCGCAGTTAACGTGCTATGATGGAATCCATATTGATGTTGTGGATATAGTTTTCTACTGAGGACAAAGTAATGTATTCGGTCCTTAGTCAGTTTTTTTAAATATTTTATCTAAAACTGAGTTATTTGTGATGGGTAGGTATTTTGCATTGCCGACTTTTTCTTTTGCTCCTGCTTTGAAAATGAAAACGATTTTGGACTGTCTCTAATCTCTGTAAGCATGCGTTGAAAAGCTTGATGATGAAGTTTTTTGGCGGGTTTGGTAACGAGCCTGCAGAAATAAAGCATATATCTTGTCTGGCCCTGGGTCTATGCCCATTTTCAAGTTGGTTGCTATGCATACGACCTCCTGTTCTTGCAATGGGCAGTAAACAGGACAACAACAAGACAACTGCTGAACAGACCTCTCTAATATTCGATTTTCAAAAACTGCCTGGATAAATGACTTCCTTCAGTCTGGATGCAATTACGGTTAATATTAGCACTTCCAGTTCCTCCTGCAGCAGGAAAATGCATGTACTTTACCGAATAGGTACTTAACCGTCGTGCGAGAGTACTGCCTCGCCACATCTGATCTGAACGCCCTGAGCGACGCCGCGACGGACGCTTTATTGCTTCGCCGACCGCTCAGAGCGGGTGCACGTGACACTGATTCGTACTATAAGATGCGCTTGGAATGCTTGTTGAGCGACCGCCTAGCACCGGCTGTAACCTTGAAGGAAGAAGTTTTCCTCTTCGGATTAAATGACGAAGAGCATGCGATTTCACTATGCGGAACTTGGATACTTCCACGATCTAATTTCGAGGGAAATTTAAGATATGACGTCGTGATGGACAAAAATGTTTACTCAAGCGATCTTACGAGAAGTTTCCTCCTTTTTGTTTGGTATTTCTGCTGAGGCTTCGCCGAGGCCAGTAAAATGGCAAGTTGATTACTTTCAGGCATTTTGTTCTGGCTTCAGTAATTAGTTCTCAATCAATACATTTGCTTGTAATGAATATTCTCATATACGTTTGAGATATACATTACAAGAAATCGCAAATGCGTTTCACCGGAGTTTTGCAGATCATTACCTTCTGAGCGCCTTCAGTGTTGTGTAAAAGTAAAGCGGCGGTCACTGTACACAACGCAAGGCAGTTTCTCCATTTACTCTTCGAGTGTATTTGAGCGGAAATCATGTAGCTCAGTGTGAACGTCACTGGAGGTTATGTGTACCTTGCGCCGTTTGTTTTGTTTCATACCCAACACCTGCGTCACGAAATGAAAATGTGAATTACGTTGTAGCAAAGAAGGGTGCAATAATTTTGCGCTCCTCCTAACTTGCAAGCGCGTTTGACCTACGTGATCATCCTGGGCTCGTTCTGACAACTGGATGAAAATAACCGTGCTGTATTCAAGTCAGCATGTCCTAAATATGAAAAATTTACCGAAGCTCTCATGGTCTGATGCGGCGTACTCTGTAAGCAGAATGCCATTTTATGATAATGCTTTTCCTTTATGCCGCTTGCCATTTCCTGAAAGCGGCGCCATTAATTTTGTTTTACTTTCGCAGGTCTTTATGGTTCATAATCTTAGTATGCTTTTACATTCGCTCCATTATACACATTTCGCGTTGGATTTTGCGCTCGCTTTCGGTGCCGCTTGCCTTCTCTCTGTACTCGCCAGTGGCTTGGGGGCGTCGATGCGGCTGCCTCTCCGCTTCTCGCGCTCGGCTCGCTGCAAGCGCTGGAAGCTTCACTCGGCGGCCACGCAGACACATGGGCCGGAATTCTCGCCTAATATCACTTTTACAGCTGCTACAGTAAAACTGGAAGGCAAAAAACAGTTCCCACATTTTCGCCAGCTTTCAGGACAGTTGTCCACTATTTCTTCAGCAGCTCATACGGCCCTCACCGCAGAGCCTCGCGCAGTGTGTCATAGTTGGCACATTTCAGTTACCAACGAGCAAATTGCCGCGTCGTCAATGTCATTTTTGGCCCTTCGTCTTCAAATGGTCGGAAGCAGGAATGCAACAGCCGGAACCGTGCAATGAAGCCGGATGAGTCAAGAAATGCCACCTGTCTCTCGGCGCCTGAAGAACGCCGAGCGCACGCTGTTCACCTGGAAGAGAAAAAGCTGATGGCGGCGGCTGCTCAAGCCGCGAGAGCATCCAGGGAGATCAAGCAGGCTAACTTAAAGTCCCTAGGAAAGCTGATCTAGGGACTTCAGGCTAATCCAGCTCCACGAAAAGAAGCCGGTGAAGGCGGCGCACATCCAGCAGCCAACGGAACTCGCTGATACTCGAACACGGCTGCCGCTATCCATGAGTCATCCGAAAATGTGCTGTGTATTCCCCCGCAATGTATTTAATTCTTACACCCACCTTTGACGACGAGGTACGCCAGAAAGTTTTCCTTGCTTTATTTGTTGCCGATGCACAGGAGCTACATACCCCGTATTTGGAGAGCGGCCCATGGGCGTATTTCGTTTAAAAGACAAAACACGACTTCCGAGGCAATGTAAGCCACGGAGGCTAGAAGGCGACTGAAAAATAGAAATTCGCTTAAAGCGTGCGGTGGCCAGTCTTGTCCCTCTCTCGTTTTGACTTTCGAGGCTTAGCGCAACCTAAACTAGGCTGGGATGAATATCTTGCCCATTTATCTCGCAGGAGGTGTGCCCAAGGATTCTTTGCGATAAGAACATTGCAATCGGTTTTATCGGAGTACTGATTATGGAGCAACTTACCCTGCGCCATCGAAGAATGAGCATTGCTTGTGAAAGCTGGAAAGTACGCGTAAATACTTTGTGGAATGTAGAATGAGCACTTTTCTCCAGAGTTCGGAATTGAAACCTGCACTTTGTCATAGAATACGGTGGCCCTGAAGTTGTACATATATGTCGCGGTAGTGAATCAGAGGCCTAAATTTGTGAACAGTTCGAGACTGAAGGGGGCCCTCGCTTGGACAGTTGCATTAACACTGCGCGCGGCAGGAGAGGTGAGGGCAAGGTGTACACCGTTCCAGCATATATGCGATGGATTCCAGCGTGTACAGTTGCGGCCATAAAACACTGACCACGCTTCGGCGATCAAACCATTCCCGCGCCTTGGACAGCGAAAATGAGCAGGTAATTCCTGAATATGCATGAAAATGGCACTGGTGGGCTGTTGTGTAAATGAAGCCACTAAAAAACACCCGATATTTTTTCTACGCAGCGCGAGAAAATATGAATTTTGGTTTCTTGGCACAAGCTGTAGCTTCGCTCTTTGCTCTGTAGCGTTTTGAGCCGTGGCATTCGCTCCCCGTTATTGGCTAAATCCCAAAATATAGCTGGGACGCGGCATCGTTTCAGCAAGGACGAAGAGCGGAAAAAAACATTGATTGAATATAATGGGAATAAAATTGGCTATGTTTTGCCTGGCCAGAGCTTCAGCAAGCTCGCTTAGGAGTGGCTGATTCTGGGATGTAATGAAGGATCATTCGATATGTGGCCAGCTAAAGAGGCCCTTCAACACTCATTCGCCGATTTCAGAGTTTTTTCGCGCATTTTGTTGAGACAGAAGTGCTCATTCACTTCGCTGAAAATTAAACGCCGTATTTGGCTGGTTTTCTTGCTCGAAAGCTGAGGTTCACACTATTGGGATCAAACAGCAAATTTCGGCCGTCGGGTCTGTCGTTGTAAGGTCGAGCATGCTGGATGCACCGAAACACACGATTATCTATACGTATACCACGTGATGCGCATCGCTGATTCAGGCCTGCTGCTTTGACACTCACCTCGCGACGTAATTCCAGAAGAGAATAGAAGCCTCAAATGCAAACAACTGTGTGCGTCGAGGAAGGACGTACGTCTCCATCTGTTATAATATTTTTCAGTATATACTTCCTGCGTCTGGTCCGCAAAAGGAGCTATACAGAATCTAAACACGGATACGCCTATATGGAAGCAAAAAAGGGAGCATGATGTCCCCTGCGCTAGAGTGTGTTAGAGGACAGTTTACTCCATTTTTATTCATTTCTATTTAGAATGTATCTGAGCGAGGTTTCGCGCGGAAGCACGGCACCACACGCCGCCACTTGCGAAAGCGAGAATTTTGGAAAATTATTTGTAAATTATCGGCTCACTTCTGAGCACATGTAGGAGGCGTGAACTCTCTGTGGCATTCCCTCTGCATAACGCGCGCATTCGATAGGCACTTTCTGAACAGCTTTTCAGGACCCTTTTAACATTTCAAAGATCAAAGTACTCCATAATTAGCCACAGGCGCGTCATAAAAGCTACATAAAATCATTGGCCACGTGTAAGGGCGGTCTCCTACTCTACTTCTTACAACAATCCCCTATCCACTTTGTGACGAGGAACATCAGGAGCTTCTGACGTCTTTCATTCGGTCAGGGTGGTTCATACCTGTGAGGTATTGTATTTCACCTCTCTAGATAAACGGCTACGATACCGGCATATATTCAGCAAGCAAATAAAGATTGTAATTTCAGCTGTGGAAGCAATACAATAAATCCAAAAGGTGGCATACTCCCAAACGCAAAAGCCCAACATAATTTCCAATTTTTTTTTTAACCTGACGTGGCGGAAGGCTGTGATCTTACGCCCGTCGTAGCCATGTTCTTCACATTACAGGTAAACTCGAAGGTGACAATCGGGCCGGCATTGCGGACAATCGGTTTCGAACGAAGTTTTCTAACGCTAAAAAAAGTGAACTGTGGAGAGAAAATAAAGTCCATACGAAGCTGATAAAGATGTAAACTAGTATCGCTGGTAAATTTCGCCTATGAGATGAAATGGAATTTGTTCTCATGTAGCTTGAGGTTTTAACAAGGCAAGAAAGCAACGGCATTTTGCAAGAGGTGCGCATTGATGTCAAGTCCAGGATTTTTGGACTTCAATTTTAATTTACATGCTTCTCTGGAATATTGTAATAAACTGTTATAGAAATATTGAAGGTAATGGTCCATTCTTCCAATGCGTAGCAAAATCTTTCTTTTAAAGTTCATCTATCGTTCGCATCGAGTAGCTAAGACTGCAATAGAAAACAAATGGGGAACATTTGTGACGGTAGCAAAAACGTTAATTGAAAAAGATTACAAGCCTGCCGATGGGAGATCTGCGGATATATTGATGTTATTGGGGAATCTCATGATATACGAAAAAAAAAATGCGTTCATAAACAACTTCTCGTTGAAAAATGCGCTTGTCCAGAACTTCTAGGTATGAAATTTCTTGATTTCATTTTCTCACCAGCAGAATTCGATAATTCTGCTCTGAACGGTGTGAATTATTGCGTAACAACTTTGCTAAATTCTCTTTTGGATGCGTACCAGCTGGTTTACTCATCGCGATAGATGACTGTAACACTTGAAATAGTAGCGAGTAGCAGGAGAAAAGTTCTCAGAAACCAAACACTAAAGCGTACGAGGCAAGAGCGGGGTGAGTTGGTGCTTCACAGGTGGCGCTTCGTCTGTCTGCCGCTCTGTGCATCTTCCATGTATCCTGTATCAGTCAAGCGCGATAATTCCACACTGAAGCATGCCTCACGAGGGTTTCTAAATTTAACCACTGAATTTTCACCTATATAAAAATTTAAGAAAGCAAAGAGCACAAACACTGACACTGATTTCGAAAAGAGGAACCGATTGGTATTCGTACGAAGGAACTCAAGGAACAAAGCATTTGGCCAGGTTTTCAGTGTACAGGAGGCTGTTCGCAAATGTTGTGACAAACTTGTAGCTAAATGTTGCCTAAGAAAAGTTGCTGGAAAAGGTGTAGAATATATGAAAATGACAAAGTTGACAAAACAGAATGTTTGGACGTCCATAGGTGAGCGCAAAATTCTACAAAGCTATTGCTGGTAACGTTGATTGCCTTCGTATAAAATGAAGCTACAAATTCGGAAGCATCGAATGACGATCTTTGACTTGTGAATGTGTTCGTCAAAGTGAAAATGAAGTAACAAAAAGCTTCCAGCTGCATTTAGCAGTTCTCAACAATTCCTGTAGCAATGTGATCGTGCGAGAGGGAGGGTTTATTGATGATAAAGGCAGAGAGGTTGGCCGCAAAAATGAATATCTTGCGATGAATACTCTGCACAGGGGAACGGGAAGAGAAGAAAAAAGACGGTCACGATGAGGGATGATGATGATGGGAGGGGGCAGATGAAAAAAAGAGAAATAAGACAAGGCACACTTTCTAACATCACAAACGCGAATCAAGGGCCGTATCGCTTAAAAAGCGTGAGAGCGCTCGCGTTGCCTGTAGAGTTTTCGAACTATCTGGCCAAGCGCCAAGGATCAAATCCTCCGAGAGGGGCCTGGTGTCAAGAGACTTGAAAGCAGATGCTAGCATGAGTCTTTCTAGTGCATATGCTGTGCATGCCACTAAAACATGTTCTACAGTCTCTAGCCCGCCACGTGTGGTACAGTCTGTGCAAAGCAAAACGACTACTAACACGACCATGCATGCGTTTCGCGTCGTTTACACTGGCAGAAATACCGAACACGAAACGTGAAGTGCGCTGAATTATTAATTTACAGCTTGTTTCTCTGTACTGGTGAACTGCCATCTTCACAGAGGCTTGATCTTTGTCTCACACCATCCTTTTTCTCGCTCTTTCGGTGCGATAAGCGTACTTTCCAGCGGAGAAGAGAAAAACCTGGGTGATTCCCCCCTTCCCCTTCATAAGGAAATAGTTACTATTTCCAACCCTGAAACGAGTTCTCTATGCGGTAGCTGTCTGCGCTACGACGATTCTCACTCCTTCTACACTTCCTGTTTATGCTTTTTGTCTAAACTGGGCAGTATCCGTTCTTTATTCCGGGAATTTTCGGACACGTTGTTCCTGTCTTCTCACTTCCTTGTCTGGAGAAGTGTGTTTTCCTCGAGGTCTAACTTTTAAACCTTATTTTAGAGCGGAAGCTCCATTACTACGTCTCCCAAGGTCAATCTTGATGCACGTTTGACCCTGAGGCCCCAGAGCGCAGGCAAACCACGTGACTCGCCAAGCAGAGGCTCATCTCGGCTCGCTCGTCGACTCCGCCGTTGTGGTACCACGTGACTAGGAGAGGGTGTAAGAGTTGCTACGTCGGTGGTTTCTCCTTCAGTTTCCCCGTGGAAGAGGCGTGCACCGCACCGAGTGTGTCAACTCTTCGGCGTCGCCGTCAAGCCGCGTCCGATCATCCAGTCGATATAGCTCGCCGAGAAGGTGTACTGCAGAGGACGCGAGCTAAACGAGCCGCTGAAACCGAGGAGCAACGAGAACTTGCGAAGCAGCCAAACAGAGATTTCGCTCTGTATAACTAGGTTTAGAAAAGTTAAACCTCACCAAATTTTTATTTCTTTAAAGAGCAGTGCAATCTTCTATCCATGAACACACTTTATTCTTCGCAGCAAAGCTTACACCGGATGATTGATCTCGGCTCCTCAATCGCATTGCTCCCTTACATGCAGGACCCATCTCTAGCGGCCAAGGCGCAGGCACACTGCACACACTATTCAGTACAGTGTTTTATGGGGGCATATTTTCTAGTCGGGCGCAGACTGAATTAATACAAACAAGAATAACGTCAATAATTAATGTGGGCATGGCCGTGTGGAAAAGCCCCTATGCGTGGTAAGCCAGAAATCGTGTACAGACCCCTCACGTGGTATGCTGTCTTGAGTGTTTCGAGTTCTTTTGCACTGAGCCCTACCGTAGGTGAGCAGTTGCGCATGTTATGCACACATAATTTTTTTCTGTGAAAATCACTTCAGCGACTTATACAAGACATTATAGAAAAAATTATATATTCGTGTGATTGCGCTTTTACAAAATAAAAGCAAAAGAAATAAGAATGCGCAAAATCCTTGCATTACGCGGCATGTGCTAAAATGTATGAATGGCCGAAACCAATTATTCGGCACATTTATAAAAACTAAAAATCCGTCAATATTAGACCTATACAAACAAGTGAGGAAGAAACTATAATGCGACATGAAGGAATCTCGAATTTATACTACTGTGTAGATTATTGCCAAGGTTTTTAATTCAAGCATAACTAGCCATCTTCAGCAACATAACGTAACTTGCAATGCCCAATGCGACTTTCAAAACCATAAATCAACGGATCCCTCTTTACTTACCATTAAAAAGCAAGCTTATTCAAAAAATTGGAAATCGAATGCATACTTTGGGTTTATTTCTTCACTTTTCGAAAGCGTTCGAATACAATGAACACGGTATACTTACTGATAAACTTTCATACTAACTTCTAAGAGGAACTTCCTTTACAGTGTTCCAATACTATTTGTGTAATCATTCCTATTACGTTGTTAATAAGGTTAGATCCAAGTTAGAATCTATGAAATTTGTCAATCCACAAGGCACCATACTGGGTCCAGTCTTATGACCGACATTTTAACCATAGGATGCAGGTCCTCCTCAAATGATGTTTTACGCGGATGACACCAGCGTATTTTTTTAAAGCGGCAGCCTTAAAGGTTCCGTTACGCAGAATACCCGGCGTAGGCGTTTTCGCGACGTTGTGAGCGATAAAAAAGGTGGTGTAGGGTGGCTCAGGCAGCCACCCCTGGAGAAGCAACCTAGGTGGGCAACCTAGGTAACGTGACCTTGTGGGGTCTTCACAACCGGATTGTGCGCTATCTAACCACCCTGGCAAGTGGCAGTTTAATTAATGATTGATCGCGAAAGGTTGCTCGGTAAGAGCAACTTATGTCGCACAAGACCGACTGGTGGCAGCGCCTGCCATTGCAGGGCAGTTGCGCGTCCCTTAATCGCTGCACAACTGCGCAAGGATTGGTATTAGGACTCTCAGGGGTATATGAATCTAAATTTGAGAAAGAGCAATTCCCCATAAATAGGCATTAACTCATTAACTCTATCGCGTCATATCCTTAAGGCGGTGCTTAAGTGTCCCGTCCAATTTTTCTGCTGAACATGTTTCAACTGCTGTAGCAAATACAAACCTATGGCCCCAAAACGTGTCGGAAATGTCTTATGGCAAGCAACCTCGTGTTGTTTGCTCCGCATCCATCACTTTGCCACAAAGCACGTGCCAATTTAATGGGAGCCCCGTGCACAGACGCGTTCTCCTCAATAGACTGCGTTCCTTGGCCGCACACCGCACGGATGATCAGCTTGTACTTCGGGGCTCTAACGGCGACCAGCAGTTTTTTAGTCTCTTTATGACACCGCGCCGCCGCATCTCGCACTCGTTCTTATGTTGGGATGACAAGCCACTATAGTCGGATACAACTCAAGAAAGAGGCGGCTTTTTCCAGTCCAAGGGCCCTCTTCCAGCCAATGGCGTCGGCCGATTCCCATGACGCCGCTAGCGTGACAATGCAGGGAGTGGCGCGAAAATACAGGGAGTGGACTTTCCCCGATCAAAGAGGGAGGGGACTATCCCCTTTCATCTGCCACTTCCTGCATTATCACGCTAGCAGGGTTATGAGAATCGGCCGACACCATTAGCTGGAAGAGGGTCCTTCGACAGGAAAAAGCCGCTCCGTTCTTGAGTTGTATCCGACTATAGGTGTTCTACCCAGTGAGAGTCAGGCGCCCCTGGCAGGCTGCCTGCATGGCGCAAAAGCAGACATTTTTAAAACGGTTTCTTTTTAAAATATACAAAGTGAGACATCCTAGGCTACCTTTCGTTGAGTGGTGTTACGAATGTGTATAAGCTCAGCAAAACTTGTTTTTGGGCTAGTTGGTAAGCCATGATCTCAGAAGAACCAGCGCAAAAAATGGAAAACGGACACGAAAGAAGGAGGACGACACGGACAGAGACGCTCATCAGCGGCTCTTTCCGTGTTGTCCTCCTTCTTTCGTGTACGCTGTCCTTTTTTTTTGCACTGGTTCTTCTGAGTGTAAGCTCAGTAATTGAAAGCTCTATTTTGAAGTTAATATCACTTTTGGATGTTGGATTGAATTTGTTTTTGAGAAACAAGCATGAGTTCAGTTTTTTAGCGAGGCAAACACAATTTTCTGTAACGCCAACAAAACCGCAGTATTTAGGCTTTTGAAGAAACATAAAAAAGGAGAAACGAATTTTCCAAAACTAGAAGATTTACACAAACTTGTTGATTATAGTATCTTTCTTAACGCAACGGGACTTTGGCGGAGATATCTTGTTTGCTCATAAGAAAATTCACAACCGAAGGAGGTGTAGACAGGGGAGCTAGAATAAACGAAATTTAATAAAGCAACATTGTATACTGTTAGGATGAAGTTCTAGCTATTGCTATTGTTACTTAATCTTGTGAGCAGAGCTTTTTTGTTTGATGTGACCATCATAATACCCCTCTTGTTGCAGATCAGTAGGTGTTTAACTTGAAATTCACTGCTCTTAGCCTGATAGTCGGATTTTGCGCCTGTCCTTGCTCAGTGAGTGGCCGTGTCTGGCAACTCATAGCTAGAGGTAGGTGGGATAGTAATTCAGTGGACACGTGTCCTGTTTTCCTCAATTCTTTGCCACTGCAGACGCATTACTTTTCGACGATGTAGATGTTTGCTAGGAGCCGCTTCGGAAAATAAGAAGGCACTGACTTTCGATCCTAAGAACTACAGGAGGAAGCAGTGGCAGGTTCTCAATTACTTCAAATGTCTTTTGTAGAGAGGACAGGGGGATGGTTTCTTGACGCACGCTAAGTGAAACAAAGGAATGTAAAACCTCAGGGTGCCTGCCAACGTTTCGACAAGATGACTTGGTTTGTGCCACGAACAGCAAGGAAACCTTCATGCCAAACGAAGCGGCACTTTCTTAGCAATATATCTCTGTGGAACCCCCGTAACTTTTCTCGGAGATATCCATGCCGCAAATGTGGATGAAATGAAACACGCACTTTGGGTGACTTGCCGCGCTAGAATAGGGACTGTTTCATTTCTGACGCGTTATCTTTTCTCTTGTACTCAGAGATAAGAGTAAGAAAACTGGCAGTTTTTAAAACACTAAAGGTACGATTGAGTATGAAATAATCGTGAAAGCAGCATGGCAAGAATTTTTTCAACAACGACTCCGTTCAACTCATAGATTATTGATTAAAAGCCCCAAAGTGCACACTTTCGGAACGTTTACATAACAGAAGCTCTTTTAGCACAGTGCATCTGCAGTCTCAACCATACGTATGCTTAATGTATAGCTTAAGCAATGCACCAATTATAGTTGGTGGCGTAGTAATGAAGATGTTTTACTACCAACTATAGTTAGTGGCGTAATAAACATTTTCAAAGTAAAAACATAAAAATAACAGAGCCAGCGCGGAGGCAGGAGTAAAGCTGAAGACGGGAAGTCGCTTAACTCGATACCGCTTTTAATGCAACGCGACCGAAGATGCAACGCGACCGACACCGCAACACAAGGCAATGGAGAATACGACATCTACTTTAAAAAGTAGTCTAGTTCTTTCTGACACATATATATCGATGCCGTGCTGTTGCCCATGGTTTCGCTGTTGATTCTGAAAGGCTGGAAGATTTGGCGTGTGCTTCTTTTCTTCGCATTTGCCAATAATTGAGCAGCGCTCAAACGATGGGATGCAACCACACTCTACCCAAGTGGCTATATGACGAGCTTTTGAGTAAACTGACGCGCCTTCGTAGCCTTTCATTGGAGAGCTTTAGCAAAGTGCTGGCGTGAAGGAAGAGTTAATGAAATTAAGTTAGCATGCTTTAAGCATTTTATCCTCGCTGAGCCTATTAGTATTGCGTTCTGGAAACGTTAAACGTGGTCTACCTCCCACGGGAGCATTATCTACTTTTTAAATGAATGAAAGGGGCTCCAAATGACCCTAATATTGACTGCTGAAGTCCGTTTCAGCCAAATAAAACAGTCACACTCTTTTGGGACTTTTGCATCTGTGAGCTTCTAAAATAAATGGAGAGCGCAGTGGCGTTATGCATTTATTAGGGGTGAAAGTACTTACCGCTATTTACAGCTATTTACAGCTATTAGCCTTTCATTGGTCAACTTGAAAATGTAATGCAGAAAAGGCCAAGACAAAGCTGAAAATATATTTCTAGCTGTTAAGCTCTGAGCGATAACATCGTAGTTAAATCTCCATTAGGCCAACCGGTGCCTGAACTGAGAGCGTGTATAACAAACAGCAAAAAAAGTGCCGAGATAAAAAGCTGTGTGGTTGAAGCGAGGTCAGGCATAGCAAAAGCGAACATCGCAACTTGTTTCTGTGAATAATGCATGTCTTGAATGCACATGTCAGAGGAGCTTTGCTAGATTGGGATCTTGAGATTCAAAGCGAAACGAAGAAAGATGTTTCCGCTTTCGAGCATAACATTTGATGAACACGTAAAAGGGACTCACGTTTTATTAACACCTGTAGAATATTTTGCAGGCTCTACAGTTCGAAGCCTGTTTACGCATCTTACGCATATGGCAAATGAGTTCAAGGGTGATATTATCTACAAATAGAAATTGCGTTGTCAAGCCTTTCTCTTTTTCTCTAAATCGTGATGAATAAAACTTGATCTTTTTTTTTTTTGCTTTCCGTGTTTCTTCACTCTTTATATTTCTTTTTCGAACTGACCTTCTGCTTGTAAAAAAATTGTTTCTTATCAGATGTCGTAGTTTTTTCACGCAACGCGAGTTCTTTTTCGTGCACATGTCTGCATCTGACAAGCGGCCGTAGTTGGATCTCAGAACTGTGTACCTTTCTTTATCACTATTAACATGTGCCCACATGAACCTGCTGAGTACGATTTAAGGCTCCGTTTTGTCGCTTAGAATGCTGATTTCCAATATTCTTCTTTATGAGCAGATTGCGGGCATGTTCTTTCTTACCCGAATAGAACTTTTAAGACCCGTTGCTTTTCATATCTTCCACTCACCGGAAAGGGCACAAAAAGATTTAGTGCTCATTCCCACTTGAGAGTCGCAGAGACCGCGCGACTGTTTTGGTCGAAAAGCGACAGTAGCAAACGGTTGCATTGGTCGAAAAGCGACATTCGCGGGCCAGTCACTCGCTGCTCGATTTTTCAGCCCCGCTACTGCGAGTCCCAAACCGCTGAACCAATCAGCGAGCGAGCGGAACTTTCGGCAATGGCGCCGCTCGCGGGTGCGCCGAGCGATGAACTGCGCTATCTGCTCTTTGGCTGCTGTAGTCGTCTCTAAGCCTAGCCGGTTTCACATAGATGCCGCAGCTGAGGGCTTTTCGGAACAGGCCAGCGCTGTGACCAAGATGCTACTTTCGTCACGGCTTTATTGTAATCCCGTCTCATGATAACACAAAAATATGCTCAATTTCCGCGATTCCTTCAGCAGCGGAGAAAGTAGACGCCAGGCGATCTATCCGCTTTGGGCAACAACAGCAAAGCGGTTATGAGAAGAAATTTGCTTGTATCCAGCAGCTGGATATTGGCCAACGACCCACAAAACCGGTTCATTTTGGAATTTCGACTTCCCAGAGCATGGTATGAACGAGAACAAACAACATACTGGCGCAATTTTCTCACGCTAGCGGCCGGCATCCTGGCTGGCTGGCAGGCCACTTGTACGGCCGCGGTGCACATTGCCGCTATATCTTCCTCTTCACTCAGGTCGTCGCAGTACATTGCTAATATCGAGGGACCAGAGCACTTTCGAGGGCCAAGCGCGAGCGCAGGAGACGCGGCCAGAGCAGACGAAACTCTCGAAAGCGCGCGAACGGCGTCATTCTCAAGAGTTCTAATTTCCAACGAGAATCGAACGAGAAGGCAACCCGAAGGTCGACCTTGGAAGTGTGAACATCGGTGTTGTCGAGCTACGGTGTAGACGCAGGCGACTGCTGGTCGCGCGACATCTGCAACTCTGAAGTGGGAATGAGCACTTAGTCTCTGCGCACTACTTGCATTTGTTTCCCACAGTGTGCAGTGCACCGGAATACGCGTTGTGTCTTTTCTGTTGACCAAAGGCTTTTGCTTGCGAATCTTCAGAATCTCTGTTCGATACGGTTTGGGATTTCGCGCAGAAGTAAAAAATCATGGTCTCTTACCTTTCTGGGGACTATTTTATCGATTAATTTAACTTTGGAGTCAGGACCCGAAAATGGCACCCACCACGGTGGCTCAGTGATTATGGCGCCCGGATGCTGATCCCAATGTGGCTCAATCGAATCTTGGCCGCGGAGGCCACATTACGATGGAGAGCGAATAAAAAGACGGAACCTGAACCCTAGGAACCTGAATACTGGAGTATGTTAGTGGGGTTGTAGCCAACAGGCAGTTCCCGCAAGTATCTCTCAACACCAGTGCTCACTGATTTGCATCGCTGTGGTTTCGAGGTATCTGACGGGATTTCACATTTTAGACCTGTCGATGCAACTTTTGTGGTGTTCCATTTTATTTTGATCAACCCCGGTTCACCTAAGTGTTTAAATTTAGAAGAGCAAAATTACCGGCACGTTAAGGCCGGCTTGGTTCTTGCTCCTGTTCTTGGAGGTTTGGCCGGTTTTATATACTTTTCGCTCATATCTTATCAACATACCCCGGTCTACTATGCGAGGTGATATTCGCTCACATTGGCACCTAACAGTGTTTGCTTAAGTATCCTCAAAACCACTTCAATGACGTGAATCCAGCTATGTAAACTTTCAAAAAAGGAAGAACAGCTATTAGTTGATACTGATAGAAATGTTTGTTTCTAGGGTTGCTTTGGTTGGTTTACGCGTTTAAACGTGCCAAAGCGACTCAGGCTATGAGGGATACCGTAGTGAGGGCTGCAGATAATTTTGACCACCTGGGGTTTTTTACTTGCACTGAAATCGCACAGTACACGGGCCTCTAGCAATTCGCCTCCATTGAAATGAGACCGCCGCGGCCAGCACCGAACCCGCGCATTCCGGGTCAGCAGCCGAGCACTGTAACCACTGTGCCACCGCGGCGGCCTTTCTGGCGTAGGTGTTTTCGTGTTGTGTGCATATGAATCTCGTCGTGCACATGCGGCGGTTCTTCCAAATGGGTTTGAGTTCCAAAGTGTTTATTTTTTCAACTTTCTGCCTCCGCAGAGGCCTCGTTCCATCAAGGCCAGTGTCAATAACGAAAACCTGTGCCAACATGCTAGAACCGTCACTGAGACGCTGCCCCGCCTTTGGAAGAAGACGAAACTCGCCCTGCAACGGCATGTGTGCTTCGACGTGTGTGCAGCTAGAGACGGGACTTTCGACATGCGTCTCGTTGTTTTTTTTTTTCCAGCTGTTACTTCCTATTTTAAAGCTCGTGTCGATTTTAGCTGTTATTGTTTTTCGCTGCACATAGATCCTCAGTATAGTTCTGGTCGACCTGACGCAGTGCATCACGTGGCTGCGCGGCAGCTCAGTGGTTATGTATGGCGCTCGGCTGCTGGCGCGAAAGACGCGGGTTCGATCCCGGCCGCGGCGGTGGAATTTCGATGGAGGCGAAACTCTAGAGGCCCTTGTACTGTGCGATGTCAGTGCACGTTAAAGGACCCCAGGTAGTCGAGACTTCCGGAGAACTTTTTCTACGGTGCCCCTCATAGCCTGAGTCGCTTTGGGACGTTGAACCCCCACAAATAAAATCAAGCATCGCTTAGGCTTACACCAAGCACATTCTAGCATTTAGCATGAGCTGGCAAAGTGTAGCAATTTTAAACTGCGCAGAACGTGGTGCCCGTTTCAAGAGCACCTATGGCTGGCGCACCACGAAAATGGAAACACTGGTTATGAAATTTCCTATCCAAAAAAATCCGCAGTCGACATGCACATGCTTGACTGATGTCTCGCGCAAGCGCTTCGCACGTGTAAAGGCACCCTTTCGATGACTGTTTATCCTATCCCCTTCCTTTATATGCGCACCAACCTTTTCATAGCGCTGCTCTTTAGTCGTTTAGAGAAACAAAGATCCTGTTCCTTTTCTTTCTTGTCGTTTCTTTTTCTTTTGGTCAGTGCAAAGCACGATATAAAAAACATAACGTGCTGCCTGATAAATTAAATCATGGTGAAGTGAGGTTCTTCTTTCCAACAGGAATCAGAAAGAAAGCAGGCTTCATGGCGAGGCTTACAAACGTCCGCAGGATTTCGTTTCTGGCAGTCTTTCCCGTGTTCTCCAAATCACGTGCATTGTCGATGTAACCTGGTCTCGGAGGCAGAGCGGTGCGAGGTATACATACCGCAGCCACACTTAGATCTCGGTGCAGCATGCTCTGCGTAGACATTGGCGAGAGTTCTTTTTTTTCTTCGGTTGTTTTTAGGCTATTCCAGAAGCCCATGATAATACAGTGCGCGCCAGATGACGTTGGCGTTGCGTACGGCATTACAGCTTTTGTTACACCGACGCAAACACCAGTGACGAAGTGGCCGATTTAATTGCGCGCAGAAGGATGGAAACAGCTGAAAGGCGTGTACGGTTGCCGGGAGTGGCGCGCATTCCTGGACTTTGTAGATAATAGGATGAAGTCGTTGTAACTAGAGGAGAAAACTCGAAGGACACAAGTTCATCTTAAGAGTTTGACGCAATAGCGTTAGCGGTTCCTACGATCACTTTGGGGTCCCCTGATCACATACTTCTTTATTACACATCATCGTCATTAATGACAGGTGGCGATAATTAGTGACCTAAATGTACTAATTGTTCCTGTAGTGTAAATCGCCTTATGGGTGGTGTGAAGTGCTCATACAGGGCCTCCACTTATTCACTGAGCGAGCGTTCCTACGTGTTGTAGATGTAGGGTGGCCTGCCTACGACCCAAAAAGGACAGCGGTTCGATTCCGCTTGATGAGCACCTTTTTTTCTTTTCAGCAAAAGTGCTTTTCTGCGTCACTGCCCTCTCGAACAGTCAGAATTTTCTAGTCACAGTGACTCCGACGCCGGATTTTCCGCAAGGCAGGACCGTTGTCGCTGTCGCTTTAAAATGCTGTGATAAGGCACTTGGACGAGCGCCATTTTTGGTATGGTATGCTGCGGTATGGTATTGTATGGTATGGTTAGAAAAGGTATGTGGGGGTTTATGAAGAGCGCCGTAGTGGAGAGCTCCGGATTAATTTCGACCACCTGCACTCTTCAACCAACACTGACATTTCACTTCACACGGAAGTTTTCTTTTTATCTTTTTCATTTCGCCTCCATCCAAATGCAGCCACCGCGGCTAATATTCAGTCCTCCGGCCTTGGGCTCAGTAACAGATGCCTAAGCCACTCAGAAACACGGCCGATGACTCAAATATTAGACACAGTTGTTTACTTGTTTTCCGCGTCTTTCTTAGTACAGTACGACATTGACTCATTCATTGTGGCAAAAAACAAACAAACTAAGAGCCACACCAAGTGTAGCAAAAGGAGGGAAGGGGACAAAAGATACAAAGAAAATATATAGACTGAAGCAACCCCACATACTCTTAGGATGACGTTACGGCAATTTGCTTCAAAGGTGTACGGTGGTGTCTTTTTGTTTCCGTGCAATTACCTGCCCTTAGCCTGTTAATTAGTGTTCTTGCGCTACAACTGTCTTGTGCTCTTGCTCAAGTAGTGGGGTCATGTCTAGCGTTTTATAGCTGCGGCGTAGTACATTAGTTCAACACTCATCCAGTTTTCCTCCCTTGTTTGCGGCCGCAGATGCATGACCTGATGGCGATTTATGTGTTTACTAGTAACCACTACGGAAAAATGGAAAGGAGAATTCTCTTTGCCCTCCTAAGAACGGCAGGAGGAAGTAGTGGCAGGTTCTGAATTAGTGCCAACGCCTTTTCTGTCACGCACAGCAAGGAAGTTTCCAAGTCCAGGAGCGCGGAGCTTTCCTATTGCGATATGTCTCTGTGCAACTCCAGTAATTCTTCACTACAACACTGAGAGCAAATAATCAGAGGAAACAAAGCACTGCTCATGCATTTAGTGACTTGATGCACTGGAATGTGGAGCGTTCCACCGTTGAAGATTATTGTTGCCGTGGAATGTTCAAGAAGAAAAATACATATGTTTATGTAATAATCAAAGTTTACTAATGAATAAATAATCAGTCATGACCCCAACTTTGCAATAACTTTTCCAAACGACCACTGCTTTCAACTCAATCATGATTGAACCAAATCTGAAAAGCGCAATCTCTCGAAAAATTTAAAGCCCAGAAAATCTAGACAAATGCTATTAGTTGGCGCGGCTGTCGTCACGTGCCGCATGGCGCTGAACACTCGTAATCACCGCGGGAATTTCGAATGTCTCTACAATCATCTGATTTGGCAAGGCTGTCAGAACTAGTCTGTGTGAGCGCAGGAAACACTTTATGGGTGAGATTTTGCAGCGAGCAGGGAAAGCTGGCCTTGATAGTCACCATGTTAACGGTGAACCTCCCAGCGCTCTCTAGTTGTCTCAAAGTTACACGTTCAAAATGCTCCTTTTAAGTTGCGCGGTGTTCGCTACTGCCGGCCAGCAAATAATGGTAGTTAGTTATGGTCAGGAAAAAACAGCTAAGCCACTTTTTTTATACAGTGCATCTTAAGACATTGTCATCCCAGTAGCAATGGATGCCTTTCCATTTCACAAAGGCACTGCATTTCATGATCAGGTCACTCGATGGCTATAATAAATGAATAAATGCTTGGTTTATGGGGGTTTTACGTCCCAAAGCAACTCAGGCTATGAGACGCCGTTGTGAAGGGCTCCGGGAATTTCGACCACCTGGGGGTTCTTTAACGTGCACTGACATCGCACAGTATACGGGCAATCTGGAATTTCGCCTCCATCGAAATTCGTCCGCCGCTGCCGGAATCAAACCCGCGTCTTTCGGGCCAGCAGCGGAGCGCCTTAGCCACTCAGCCACCGCGGCGGCTAAATGAATAAATGCATATTTCTTGCCCGTAAAAAGAAAACAGTTCCAATAAAATATTTGGCTACAAAGTCCTACAGGGCGAATTACTGAAACAGGACTTAAAGACCTTGCGCACAACTGGTAATTTGCGGGGGTCACTCATTCAAATGTGTTGAGAAACAACCAGTGCTAGAGGCAAGAATGCTGCTGCGATAAACACCTCTGGCAATTTGAGCTCAACAAACTGCATCATTGCTTGATCGCTTTCACATTTGATCAAATGCGTTGGGAGCAAACTCAAGCGTACCCTGTAGAACAGTTCTTAAGACGATACTTTATCGAACGCCTTGCATGAATCTAAAGTGAAAACGTCTACCTGCCGTGACCTGTAAACTATATGCGCAATGGCAATTGATTATCATCGCCAACTGATGGACGATGGACATCTTGAAATTTATTCATTTATACATACATCAATAATGAACATAATAAAATTAGTACAGAAGGTCCCGTAGTACGTCACTCAGGGGGAACTTCTAGAACAAAGCGAGTGAGGTAAAATCGCAAACTATAGGAAGTAGTGTATCAAGTAATGAGCACAAAATACAACTTACAAAAAAGGAACGGTAAAAATAAAGTATCTGTATAAAAAGAATGACAAAACATTAGAATATCATCTTAGGTACATAAAAAGACAACAAAACTTCGGACATATTATTGTTTAAGCATGTTAACTGCTCAGCAAGTCGATTAAATATGCTTTGATGTCCAACATTCTCGGAAATAAATTGTGAAAATCAGAAAATTGTAAAATTATGTTATGGAAATATTAACGGTAATAGTGCATTCTTCTGTTCTGTAGCAAAATCTTTTAAAGCGTTTCCATGGATCGCATCGAGCAGTTATCCAAGCCATAGAAAATCGATGGGAAACGCTTTTAATGGTAGCAAAAATATTAGCAGAAAAAATAATTCAAGACTGACGTTGGTTTATCTCCGGATATATTGATTGTTATAGTGAAATCTTACATTACATAAAAAATTGCTTTCATCAAGGGTTTCCCGCTCAAAAATGCTCTTGTCCAGAATTTCTGGGTATGGATGGAATGAGTGAACAGTAAACGATGGTTTAATTTCGCCTAGTAAAGAATATCAATAGGATATGCTGGCAATGATGCAAGTAAATTTCATATAATTACTCCTCTCTTCAGGCAAAAGAGGATTATTACGCTGCGGAAACCTAGTTGGAATAGTATTTATAGGTTTCTCAAAAACACCAGCAATATAAGTGTGATTATTAAATAGCTTGTACATATCTGTGGATAATTTTTGGCGTAATAAATGTTGAAATAGAGGCTTGCTGAACCCTGATAAAGTGGTAAAGTGTGTGATTAGAATAAACTGAATGAGATGAGCCTGATAGCGTGATTCTAAGGCAATTGTGTCTTTCGGTGTGTGTGAAATATGTATTTCCTCAGCAAGACAAAAGTATTTACGGTGTCTTTGAATTTTGACATCCTAGTCGAAATCAAGAGGAAGAAATGGGCTTGGGCAGGGCATGTAATGCGAAGGCAAGGTAACCGCTGGTCCTTAAGGGTAACGCAGTGGATTCCAAGAGAAGGCAGGCATAGCACGGGGCGGCAGAAAGTTAGATGGGCGGATGCAATTAAGAAGTTTGCGTGCATACGGTGGGCGCAAGTGCAAAGAACAGGGTTAATTGGACAGACATAGGAGAGGTCTTTGCCCTGCAGTGGACGTAGTCAGGCTGATGGCGATGATGATGATGATGATGATGATGATGATGATGATGATGATGATGATGATGATAGATATATGCATAATATAATGTAGTACGTATGATGTGTGGTCGAAAACATGGGCATGTTTTGATTATTATATGAATGCGAACGAAACGTTATACATGAGTGACTGAACGCGGCGATGAAACTTCAGTGCTTATCTAGAGTGACACCTAGAAACTTGCAAGTCTCGGAGATAGACAAGGCACAGGTATCAAGTGTTAGTGATGGCGGAACATCTGCAATATTGGGAGGGGAACGAAATAGCTTGAGTCTTTTTGTGACTTGTTTGTAGCATATTTTTGCACCGCTTGCTGTTTTTAGATCCGTGCTAAGTTAAGCTGAAGTGTGGTGGTGCATCTGCAGGAAGTGGAACTGGAAGTAGAACCTGGCATAAAACAGGCATTTTGGGTGATTCAGCGCAACCGGCTGATTATTAATGAACATTAAGAAGAGTAATTGGCCTATTATTATTGCCTGCGGGACACCTTGTTTTACAGCTTAGGTAGTAGAAAAAGTAACATTTACAACTTCAACTTGCGACTGGTTGCTTATATAACTGCGGATAAACTCAGGAGTGGGCCAGAAATTCCAAATAATTCAAGTTTGTGAATAAGTATGCGATGGTTAATTGCATCGACAGCTTTTCCAAACTCGATGAAGATGGGCCCAACAATTGCATCATTGTCAATGGCTTGTTTTGCATTTTGAATGAAATTTATTAGTGCTAGTTCGGTGGAATAACCTGGCAGAAAGCAAAACTGTTGAGAAGCTAAAAGATTAAATGCAGTCTGGTAATTCATTGTTCGCGTGAAAAACGCTCATCAATTACTTTGCTGAAGAAAAAGAAAGAATGCATATGGGACGACAATTATTGGTGCCATTACACCCACCTGTCTTAAAATTGGGATTATATCACCAACCTGAAGATAGTTTTGGACAAACGCCTGCCTTGAACATTTTGTAATCATAATTACAGAATTGGAGGTATGTCTTCAGAAATGAGCTGAAGGTTACAAGGGTGAATAGAGTCTAATCTTGCATCCGTTGGTTTGAGGCATTTAATTATTTGATGGACTGTGGCTGATGCAAGTAAACAGCGGCAGTAACGTGGCAAGAAAGGTAAAGTGGTTACGTTCTGTAAACCCAGAGAAGAGTGAAAGTGCTCACTAAAAGCATTGGCAATGTTCCGAGGGGTAGTTATATTGGGCGAAGCAGTCGGACGAAAGACAAACAGAAATACGCATGCAGAAATATAAGACTAGAATACGCATCTATACCAACTTTCCATCTTACTAGTGCGTTATTATATGTTACATTTTCACATATTAATGGGAAATCATTTATGGCTCAGTAAAAGGTAATTTGTCTGCAAAATGTGTCCGCAGAAAACGGCACCATTTGCCGTCACGAGTCAACGTGATACCAAGTCACGGGACATTGGGTAATATGTCCTCTAGGTCACATTACAACGATGTGATGTGACTTCATGCCAAGTCACGTGACAATGGTGCAATATGATGATTATGGTTATGGATGTTTATGGCGCAAGGGCGTCTATGGCCAAAGAGCGCCATGGCACAAGGTATCTTTCGATTACTCAAGGTGGGGTCAAATACCCTTTTCCAAGCATTTCAGCCCTTACTAGCCGAGCACCAGTTCAGGGGAAAGCTTGTACCCATTGTATCACCGGTGGGTACCCGGCAGCACTGGGGATCGAACCCCGCACCTCCCGCATGCGAGGCGGATACTCAACCACTCGGCCACCGCTGCGGTATGCAATGGTGCAATATGTCTAGTAGGTAACGTGACAATGATATAATGTGACGTCATATCAATGACGTGACAACGTCATATATGACGTCAGACCAAGTCACGTGGCAACAATGTAACGTGGCGGCATACCAAGTCAAGTGACAGACGATTGGAAAGAGTTCAGGCCACGTGACAAGCAAGTTACAAGCCGTGCCTAGGAACACAACCCAATCTCCGCCCCTTAATTCATCTACACCTTCATTTCATCTACACCTTCATAGATTAGGAGGCGTGTGTAGATGAAATCCCAGCGATGGCATCACTGGCAGACCTCAGTGTAGTGGCAGCATACCCGCCTACATTCGCATCAAAATTTTGAGCAGCCGTTGGTCGTAGAGCGTTCCAGGTGATGTCATAGCATTTCTCTTTGCATATAGCTTATATGTTTAAGTGGAGTTGGAAGCTAGCTTGCGACAAGGGTTCGGACCGATGAAACATGCAGCTTCTGTTGCATGCTTTAAGGCACGGTTGAATTCTCCACCGAGATGTCGAGATGTGCGAGCTACTGCGCGCTTTCCTTTCCTCAAAAACCAGTTGTCGTATTAAAATTGTGACGTAACCAGAAATTTACGAAGTGGTGTAGCATGCCGTAACCGGAAAGGACCAAGTGTAGTATGTCGTAACCGGAAATAATGAGCGGGTGTGGTATGCGTACGGAAATGACGAAATGCCACACTCCACGTTATAAGACACAGAAAAAGTCATGATCAAAGACATACTTTCGCATTCCGCCACGAAAGCAGACTTAAATGCCCTAAGAATTTTTGCTTTTGTTAGACACTCTTCGAGATTATCCTTGTTAAGAAATTGCTTAATAAGTTTCCAGTAACGTCTAGTGTCAGTTCCGTTTATTTTGAATGCGATCTTGATAGTAATAACGCTTTTCAAGGTTCAGTGCCAATGAAAGCATATTGGAAGATTTTTTACAACAGCACCTCAAAGCAGTGCTAACGTCAAAAGGTAGCGTTTTGAGGTCTTGAGTAAATTACTTTATTTTTGTTAACAGAACGAAATCACGCTTTAGTAACTGAAGAATTTCTCTGTGTTCGAAACCACCGTACATCAGAGGTATACGTGGCGCACTTTTCAATTGCTGGTGGCAATTTTTGTCGAGAACTTTTCAAACGCTTTACTAGAGCACTCCTCATCAAACTGAGAATTCCAGTTTATTCGTTGAGTTATTTTGAAAAAAATCTTGATACTTAAGTGACGCTGTATTAATATCATTATTGATGGGGTTCATATTTCGAACATAGACGTAAAAATTAGGGCTATGATTAGTCATTGAGTGGTGAATTTCTCCTGCGGTGCTATCAGCATCCGTATTGGTTGGCATATGATCAATTAATATATTCGAGCCAGCTATGTAAGATCGACTAGGAGAAATAATTAGAGAAGAAATGCCAAAGCTCAGCATACACGGAACATCTTTAGAACCGCATGAGCTGCCAGTGTTAAGAATATTATCTGTTATGTCACCACATATTACTATGTACCTGTTTTCAATTGCTAAAGTAATATATTATGAAGGCCATGCTGGAGAGCAAGCAAATTTTTTTTCATCAAAAATGCTCACCGGGAAGACGTGTTCAAGTATTGCACCAATAATGGACTGAAATCGATCAATAAAATTGAAAATTACAAACCATAGGTCTTTATCAATGCGTTGGACGAGTAATCTACTCCTGGACTCTTATATCGCCGAGTGTACATAGTAAATGAAACTCTAAGGCTGAAATTTCTATTCCTGGTGCGTGTTTTCTGAAGGATAAGCTTGCGAATATTTTCTTAAAGATTTTACGATCTCCTCTGTGACCCGCCATACGATGTCATTTATTCTTAGTTCTGTAAACCGGTCGGTGCTGCCACGAGTAAAAGATCAAAATTGAGCGGTGGGACGGAGGGCACCTTTCTTTAGTCTGGAATTGTTCTATGTAAAACAACTCGCCTTCACCTTTATGGCCAGCGTTAGCTCTAGCTATGGAGACTAGCAACACGGTTTCACCTTGATGTGCCAGTTTACTTTATATGTAATGCAGATAACTTCATAGCTAATGTGCAGACTTTACAATTCTTTCTTATTTTCCTGAAATTTTCTCAATGGCGGCAACATTGAAAGCTGTTCAAATAAACATCCACGCATTTAGGCTTCTTTTTTCTTTAAGAAGGGACGGGAGACCTGCTGTCTGAAACAGTTCCTGTGCACGTTATGAAGGAAAGAATCATGAAAAAAAGCGATCGAAAAGGTGTTTGCACACACGTGTGAACTTCTTGCGCGGGAGGTTGGGCAAGCATTACCTTGACCAGTTGCCGATTTCCTCAGGCAATAAATTTCATAACCAGCTCTTCAGTTTTCCTGGTACCGCAAACCAGTAGTGCTCCTAAAAGGAGTACTGAATGCGGTTCAACTTATGTTTCAACGGCGTTCTGGCATGTTATAAGCAGTAGAAAATCCACGAAAAAAGCAAATAGGGCATTGCGTAAGCTTCACTACAGCTATACTGCAGATCGCTCCGAGGCAAAAAAACAACGACAAAACAGCAGCTTGCACGGGCAAGTGTTACAAACCGGACAGAACCATACGGAAAACTCAGCACGAGGCACATGATGGAGATCCAGTTTATAGCTGCTCATGTGTCGAAGCTAACTTGTGTGCGTTGCAAGGCTGAAGGGGCAGAAACTAAAACGTTCAAGAGATGGCTTGGGTAGCACTGCTGCTTGCAGTATTTGGACATACCTAACTAAATAAATAAAAAAATGAGCTGGCACACCTTTGAAGTAATGCTGCCTGCCTTCATAAAATGAGGCTCTTCAGAGA
Organism: Amblyomma americanum; assembly: GCF_052857255.1. Lineage (NCBI taxonomy): Eukaryota > Metazoa > Arthropoda > Arachnida > Ixodida > Ixodidae > Amblyomma > Amblyomma americanum. Next base: position 217,618,587 of record NC_135497.1, read on the forward strand.
AGCTTTAAAGGGAAGCTGAAGCACTTTTCGAAAAAATTGAGTTCGATTCGATATTTTGTAGTTTTTAGTCCGCTGAAAAATAATATCGCATTCGAAAAGGGCGGAAATAAACGCAAAAAGCTGCTTTTTGGAATAAAACGGGCACCAGCGTCTCAGGGCGCCGAGCGAACGGCGCGAATGGCCGGGATCGTCGTGACGTCATCTACGGGATCTCCGGCCAACATCGACTGTGTTGCTGCGTAGCGCGTTGCTTCAGCTGGCTTGAGAACTGCGTTTTGCAAATTATGGATCCGTCGTTCACCAAAGCGCGGGCCAAAAAGCAGCAAGCAAAGCAGGACGGCCGGCAGACTACCTGTGAATGGCGTCACTTCCGCCAGTTCCCCCATTGGGCGCTTCCGAAAACGAAGAGGGCGTGTCGGCGGCGGGTTTTTAGGAAGCGATTGCGGCTCATTTTGCGAACAGAATCGAGAAAAAATTTACACACATGATTTTCAAAGTCCCTTCTTCCCAACCACAGCGTTTCATGCAATTTAAAAACCGTTTCAGCTTCCCTTTAAGGAAGTCCGCATGTGCGCGACAATAGAGAGCCGTAACCTAACTTAAATTAGGAAGGTCTCGAAATGATTTTTACATTGTATTGTACGTAAGGTACCACAAATAGGTGTTTTTGATTCTTAAAGGGCAGCTGCAATAGTTTTTGAAAACTCCTTGTTATCGAACTACTCAAATTCTTTAGGCTATAAGGAAACCATGGCAAGTTATCTTGGCCTGGTTTTTAAAATGATGGCCATGTAAAGCTCATGCTTCTCCTCACAGCGTCGTAAAAGCGCCAAGCTCGGCAATGACGTCACGGACGGGGAGATTTCAAATGTATTTTTCCTTCGCTCAGTCTTTGCTGTGCGTCATCGGATGCTGCGAAACAACGCTCCAAGGGCTTTACTTTGCAGTGGAGTATTTTTTTCTTCAAAAGCAAGTGCTTCTCTATTAGAAAAGTACTGACTAGATGACGTCGTCATGCACCCCTACCCCTCCACCCCTCTCTACTGTGCGCAGTGGAGAAGCCTAGAAGCCGTCGTGGTGTTAATTGGTGATTACTTCATCATTTCAAATGCCAACCGAAAAAAAAACTTTGTATTCTTTACCTCCAAGTTTCACACATTCGACCCCTTCAAGCTCGTCAGGGTGTCAACCGAAATGTTGGTAGTGACGAGGTGCTCCTGGCTGATTAGTACAGCTGCAGTCGTAGCGGTGCATTTCGGTCATTCTAGGCAACTGCGGACAGGTTCAGCTAGAACGCTTTGTAGAGCTCGGCTTTTTGTTTTGCCGATGTTTCCGTATATAGGCAGGCTTTACCGCAGGTATGCCATGAAGAATGCGTTGTGTAGCTTGATAATCGACCGCGCTGGCGTTCGCCACGATTATCCCCGGGAAAGAAGAGAATGCCAGCAGCAGCTCTCAGACTCTTTTTCATGTAAGAGATATGAGTGCTGCAGGATATATTTCGATCGATGTTTACTCTAAGAAAGCGATGGCTTCTTTCGTCGGGTATTGCTGGGCTGTTTATACACGCGACGTAATGACACATGCTCTTGCGTGCAAAGGCAGTTCGACAAGGCAAGTAGTTGGACAAGTTCGTAACGGCATTTCATAACTACCTTGCAATTGGTTGCGCCGTGTATGCGAGCTGGTTCTATAGCAGAGTGAAGGCCGCACCCGGTGATCTGGATTAACCACGCCTTGTGCCAAACTGGATTTCCTATCTCCGCCAATTTGTAAGCTTATGATTGTTTCTAGCGCTCGGACCTCTCTCAATAGGTCTTGTTCATATGTGGGCCCACTCTCAGTATAGCAGGCGGCGATTATCTGTTCTGGTATTACATGCCCCGTCCCCGTGCTATCGCGTATGTTTTAATTTATTTCTTACCCTGCTTTCTTTACAATCATTACATTGCGACTACCGTATTCTTTTCATCGGTATATCAGTGCTTTATTATTATTACTCTTAGTCTAATATTTTTCACTAATTTTCAGATATTGCTCCCATAGGCAGGTTACTCTCTACGACACGATTATCCCTTCAAAATTAGACCGTGCTTTAGTTGTACGGCACCCCTTTTACAACAGTCGAGCATTCAGCCTTGAAGTTATCCAGAACCGCACTGCGAATAGCGACCTCTGAATTGTCCTCGTCATTTCATGACCTCGTGTTGCAGCGGAGGCACCAACCTACTTTACTTTTTCTCATGGAACAAGTGCATTTTTCTTGCTTAATGATATCAATATATTTCCATAATCACTTTTAAAACTGTCGGTATGAGAATGCAGGTCATTTTCTTCGAATTGCCTGTTCTCACGAAATTCATTTATTATCATACCACATTATATGTACAATTTCTTTTTATTCCAAGAAGTAATGAGTAATAGAAAAACCATTCCGCACCAATATTATCGGCATCAATGACGCCACCCACTTCAAGATTGCCTTTCAAAGTTCATTTTAGCCAAGGTCTTCTCCTCTGAACTACAAATTGAGTATTAAATATAGGATTCCTTCTTGTGCTGCCTTCTGGCCCTGCATCTAAAAATGAGTTGTTTATAAATTGTTCTGTTTTAGATACAATGAATTCCCTACAAGATAGTACTGGATCATTTTATATTTCTGTAACAATTCCGCCAGCATATTCAATAGACTCCGACAGTTTCGGCAAATAGAGCCAGAGGTTAATATAGAAATTAAGATCTGTATTATGGCGCTCTTTGGTAGCGTGGAAACGAAACTACAAGCTCGTGTAATGACGTTACGTTTTTGTGCTCTTTCCCGGCCAGAATAAAAAAAGAGATAAAAGACAAAATACATGAATGAGGCTTCGTGCACCAAAGCAGGCATGAGTATATAGTAGCTTAAAGAAGAAAGATAATCATATTTGCACTTTCGCATGGGACGAGGAAGTAGTCTTCAGTTTCTTATGTAACTGTGGAGCTACCAGGTAACGGCATTACGAGGTGTAATTACGTTTACTTCAGTCGACAGATTGATCAACACTTCAAAAGTATAGTTTCTACAAGTTAATAAGGTTTGTATATATCAGCATGATAAAAAATTACGGAGGGCTGTCAAGACCAGTTAACTGCTTTGCAGGCAAAATCATAAATTTTTAAAATTATATTTTTCTTCCTTTCTAATCGCAAATGTCGTCATCAGCTCACAGGCGTAAAGAAACGGATACATTTGGTTCACCTTTATTCTCCAAAAAGCAATGCGGTTTTGTGGCCTATGGGTTCCGTGCTCGCTTCGCAATACGAAGGTCCTTTTTTTGTTTCTCCGCACCATCGGAAGAAATTTTTTTCCTTGCTGACGACGTGATTAAGGGGTTTATGGGGTTTAACGTCCCAAAGCGACTCAGGCTATGAGGGACGCCGTAGTCAAGGGCTCCGGAAATTTCGACCACCTGGTGATCTTTAACGTGCACTGCCATCGCACAGTACACGAGCCTCTAGAATTTCTCTTCCATCGAAATTAGACCGCCGCGGCAGGGATCGAACATGCGTCTTTCGGGTCAGCTGCCGAGCGCCATAACCACTGAGCCACCGCGGCGGCCTGCTGAGTTTTAAGGTAACAAATAACTTTCAGGATAAAGCGCATATAACCCCTACAGAAATCCCGGACAACGTAGAAAGAGCCGCAGGCGGCAGAAAATATCCTAGAGAAGTCCAGTCGCCTCTCACGTTTGAGCAAAGAACATTAAAAAACAAGTCGAACGCTCTTGCAGGCTAGTTGGTTCATTGCAGAAAAAAGGTTAGTACTGCGCGAATGAGACACGACAGGGAACAAGGAACACAATCTAAACTCGTAAAACGTGCCAACGTAACCTTAGCCTGCCAGTCTGCCCTAGAAAAATCATGCAATCACAAAATAGATGAAAGCTTTAGCCAGCAAGTTCAACGTTTCCGCGCAGCTGGTTATCCGCCACCCCCCCCCCCCCCCCTCATCATCGCAGCGTGTGAAAGCGTATTACAGAAGCTTAAATGCCGCAAGAAAAAAAAGAATGAAAAGGACAAGGAAAAGCCACTGCAGGTGATGCCTTACATACACCGGGTATCCCACAACATCGAAAAGTGGCGAACCGATATGATGTCAGGATATTTTTTTCGGCACCGATTAAGTTGCGTAATATCTGCCCTTCGATGTCGACAGAAAAGATAACCAGGCCGCAGTGCTATAGTTCAAAAAGTGCGATTCAGGCCTTGTCTACACAATTCCCCTCACATGCGGTAGAGTTTACATTGGGCAGACTGGTAGGTGGTTTAATGAACGGGCACGCGAACACAACTTGGCAGTGAAGAACAATATGGGAGGTCATCTGGCACATCTTTGTAAGAACTTTAAAAGAAAGGCTAAGGGCAAGGAAAAAGTGCCTTGCACCCCAGATTTTCGCATCACTACCTTTTTGTTTAGATCAAGATATAAGACGCTAAAGGAGGTGGCCGAATCATACGACATCGTAAAAAATGGTGAAAAATTTGTCACCACTCCCTCTATTTCGCTTTCACTGAGTGAAATCACGTTTTTATAAGGCCACCTGTAATTGTATCACTTTTGTCCTAATTTTGTTCTTAAGATGTACTTCAAGGCCGGAAATGTAGTTTTATCTTGTTCTATGCTCACCTTTACACTTGTTATTTGTTGGCTTCCGCGTGAAGGTTGTTTTTCCTTACCTCATACATTCTTTTACCGGGTTTTAAGTTTCACCTTTACTCTCGTTCTTTTTTGTTTCAATGCTCTCATGCCGGTTTTTCCATATGCCTCACCATGACTTTATAGCGTTTTCATAAGTATTTTGCTCTTCTCGGTTGGGTCACCTGCATTGTCACTTCGCTCATTTTCACCCCCTTTACTCAGGTTTATTGTTAGGTTCCTTACTTGTTTTTAATCGTTTTCTTGATATGAAGTGTCTCAGGACATTCTGACTGAGTGCTCTGTGGTTTATCGGCCCTTGTGCAACGTAAAAAATTGATCAATGTGGTCTAGATTTTAATCATGTCTTGTGTGAATGACAGTGATGGTTATGCGCCTAGGTTCATCCCTTATATATATCGTCTGCCTTTCGGTCTCGAGTAAACAGTTGGAAGTGTGCGCTTGGTTGTCATTTTGGTTCCTCGTTCTTCTGTCGTGTCTCATTCGCGCAGTTTTAACCTTTTTTCTATTCAAAAAAACCTTACCAAACTCCGCGACTATGTCTTTCCGTTGGATAATCCATGCAGACAATTGTTGCCAGTGCTCTTACTGGCTGTTTAATTGGGCCTGTGCTTAGCGTACAACCTCCACCTGACCGTTTAGCTCGATTTGTTTTTGCCTAATAGGATTAGGAGTTAAAAAACTACGTTTGCGCTTTCCATTTCACCTCGAAGCCAACTTTTGTCTGAATCTTAATATCTTCATGTCCTGTGCATGAATTTCGTCCTACTCCGAATTTCGGGACGCGTGCACACCGCACACATACACAGTTCGATGCCATGCACACACCATTCGATTAAAACAGAAGCGAAACCTCTGCATTTATCATGCAGAAGATACATAAATAATTAACAATTGCGAAAGCATAATTGTGCCTTCTCAGTTACGACCAAAGTCTATGTCTACTGGAGCTCATATTTTTATGGGCGTTAATATTAAGTACCCTAGGATTGAACTGTGCGATGGGTGGAAAATTAGCGATAAATGATCTTCAGTCTAGCGAAGCTCATGGAGTTCGTTTCTGACCGTTTGGATACGATCGTTCTTGGCAGTCGATGACCGCCATTTCATCGTCAACCTTGGCAGCCGGGACCGTGGCGTAGCTGCACGCTTGAACTGGTACTAAAGCCAAGAGAGCATAAGAGGATGCTTTAGTGTAGCACGTTTTCCAATTCAAGTCCACTGCGAAACACATGCTAGCACATGGCTTACATTATCTGTCCTTTATTCATCAGTTTGATCACATTCGGAAGCTTAAGTAGATGGGTCGCAATGCAGGCGCGTTATCAGCGCAAGTGGAAGCAAAGACGTTATGCTGCGGACTGTCGATATTAGTCTCACTCAGGCAAATAATACTTCAAGCTGCTTAATGAGGATACGGATATTGTTCCCGTTTTATGTCCTGTGCTCTTCACGGAAAAGAAGACTTTCATTCTTGATATCTCTACTTAGTTACATACATTCATACATACATTCATGTATGTATGTGATATATGCATGAATGATGATTACATGCAGAAATCACACACGTGTATTAAGCTATTGGTGCCAGTTCGGCTCAAACATGCGTGATGGGGCGATTATATTTTCTGCGCAAAATTTGCACAGGTTCTTGTGATTGCAAATAAATTGATATGGTATATTTCTGAACCGCTTTTATTAAAAGTTAAGGCTCTCTGAACCAAAAAATAATTTTTACAGTGCAGTCATACTCGTAAAGAATTACAATAGTGTTCAAATTGTTCAGTAGTTATAATTGAGCAAGTTCAAGTATTGCGTCCTTCCTCGATGTGCCACAGTGGGCGTCCACAGCAGAAATCTTCATTGAGAATGGGCGTTTCCTGTGACACTTTCCGCTTGTTTCTTCACCTTTTCTCGTGGCTTAATTTTGATTTCCATGCCTTGGGTTGCTTTGAGAACCACCTCAATGGATAGTTGCAGCTGATCCATTCGAAGTTTGGAAGTGACGGTGTAACGACGCATGATCTGTGTTAGCAGGATCTTTTCTTCCAAGTTGGCAAACCTTTGACCTGGTAAAAAAAAAAAGCGGCTACATGCGTTTCCGCATATTCAAGCTGCCACTCCTTTCCTTGATTACTGGAAATGCAGGCCTGAATGAAAAATTAGCGGCACTTTCTTTGCTTGAATTCAGTCACCCTCAAAAATAAATTAGGTATCGAGTAGAACGTTTAAAAAGCTGCGAAGAAATTGCAGAAGATACATCTGAAGTCTCGCATAGCGTGGAGTCTCTTTAAACGGAACTAACTTAATCCAAAGTTTAGATTATTCGAACCGATAATTCAGGACCTGTAACATCAAGCTTGTTAAAACGACTCGCATGGTTCGAACTTCTCATAAATGAAATGTTTTCTGCTACTTGGGTGCGAAATGATGAAAATCGGCTGTGCTTTTCGTCCTGATAAAATGTGAATCTTATTGGAACGAGGGTCGAGGCTTCGTTTTTATTAAGTTGACAAGCCAGTTACTTTCGAATGGCTGTTTAAAATGGTTTTTATATTTATTTTGTTTGACACTTACCAATGCAGTTCCTGAGACCACCGGAGAATGGAATGTACTGAAAAGGATTCTTTTCTTTGGTGTCGAGAAACCGTTCGGGTATGAAGCAGTCCGGTTTTTCAAAATACTTTGGGTGTCTTTGTATGAAGTAGATGGCTGCAACTGCGACGGCTCCCTTGGGCACAGTGTACTCTCCTGTATTGAACCAAGGAATGAGGAGTCGCAAATATTCAAATCAAAAGCTAGTTGCCTTTCGTGCGCTGCACTTGCTGTATAAATGCGTTGTCGAGCAGCACATACACAGTACTAGAAAAGATACAAACAGAATCAACACAAAACCTAATGTCTGCAAAGTTGAATACAGAAAGGCGTTTATGCAGAACCACACTAACAACTCGTTTTCATAGGGGATCACGCTGAAAATTAGATTTAACTGAGAATACGAAAATTGCGTCATTCAAGGAACGCGCGACCCCTGAATTGGATCGTGTAAGGCGGGGTTTTTGAGACATTGGAGTAAATTTTTATTTATCCAGCGCCGATGGATCGCGAAAATTCATGCTAGCGACCTGAAGCACAGTTAGCCGGTTCAAAGCTCTTCTCGACCCTGAGCAGAAGTACTATCACATGGTTGAGTAATAATAGCGGCTTAGCATCAGCAGGAATACACGCGAGCAGCCAGGGCGTCATCGGCGCTATGCGAAAGAATGCCCGGAACTACAGCGGAGCCAATTCCGTCCAATAAATCGAAAGCCGAATGAGGGACTTCCTCGCATGTAACGCGTGCTCTCGAGAATGTTACGCCTGTGGTACAATAATGAGGGGTGCCGGAATATGTGGGAGCATTTGTCGAGGGTGAATGGAGCACTGCCATTCGTTTATTGTCTTAGCCCAGAAGAAAGGCTAAAAAATTGTTCCTTTTTTTAGTGAAATAGAAAAAATCAAACTAGCATTACCAGAAAGGAGTAATGATGAAGGGTATAGTAAAACAATACAGACTTAAAGAGTATTTCTCTTTCTTCTTCTTGCTCGCACTTTTATAAGAAAAGCACAGTGTGTGAGTCGCATTGATATTATCGTTAAACGGTGCATTCTCCGGCCTAGCTATTGCCGATTAGCCTTAAAATCTAAAGGAGAAAGTATGAACAGTCACCATTAACAAAAACTAAAATGGTAGGATTTTAACGTAGCTAAACCGAGTAGACGTGCGAAAGAAGATTTTAGCCTGATTGGCTCATCGTTTTGCTTCGCTGTGTCGTCGGCACGTCTGGCGACGATACTAGACTCAGCTTAAGCTCTGGCCGAAGTTAAGCGGATCTGATCTGTTCGCGCCGGAGATCGTTGATGATAAAGACAATGTGCAATGCACAGCGCGAGAATGTGTTGCAGTTTAACACGGGGCGTAATCGGCTGCGGCGTTAGCCTAGTGCTTTAGTGCAGTGGCCAGCGAGGCTGATCTGTTCGCGCCGCCGCGGGTTCGAATCCCCGTCGCGGCAATTGTTATTTACTCAAGGTCAGCGATGGCCCTCTTTTGTAGCGTAGGTCGTTAAGTAGAGCTTTCACTCTAAAATCTCCTAATATTTTCGCCTGTATGACAGTGGCAGCGCTGAGCTTCATGCTCTCACGTGGCGTGGTCATATACGGCGCCGGACATTCGTAGTGATTATTCTGCGGCGACTAGGGTTATCATGACCTAAGTGGCATTTGCTCTCCACAAATTTCCCTCCTCGGTGGTCGCTGAGGTCCTAGAGAAGACATGTGCCAGATAGAATAAGTAAGGCAGGGAGACTTCGCAATATAACCTGTTTGACATTATAAGGTCTGTTTTCCCCGTTCTCTCGCCTCCGCAGTCCGCACAGCTCGTGGCCGCACGTGAGTATCGGCGATAATTATTGCTTCATAGCTGACTTTAGAAGCGTGGTTACTTTCAATTGGCCTGGTGACGTGGAAGGCAGTTACCGGGCTCCCAAATTTTGTTCATGCCATTTCTTCAGGCTTGTCACGCGAAGCTCTATAACCGCTCATCTCTGATTCATGGCCTCAGTGCTCGGCCTCTCAAAATAAAACTGGCGGGAGCTAAACGTCCACACATATGCGAACTGATTGAAGATATGTATAACGAAAGGGAAACTACTTTCAGCCGCCTTGTATAGGGTCACGTCCCCTTAAATTATTCATTGCTACATCTCGTAATTTGCATACCCCTTTCCTTCATTCATTGCTTTTCGCTGATCTGCAATAGGCAGCTACAACCTGTGCCTTCGGGAGTGACATATATAAAGAAACGTCAGGCATAACATAAGTTTTTAGAGGCGGGGACTGACAATAATGACAATGCAAATGAATTATTCGGCAAAAGCACTACTCGAAAATAAGGCATCTAGCAACGTGTGCTGCCCACCAGTGTAAAGAGTGCGGTCAAGTGGCCTCTTCTCTAATCAACTTCACCTGAGGCTCCTGTCCGTCCTTTTGTCTTTATAACATCGTGGATAAACCAGATCCAGAAAGAAGGTATTTGCCGTTGTACTACCGAAGCGCTAATTAACACACTTAGTGCGCTAACTCGCAATGATCCACCTATGTGAGCCGCAGCTTTCTTCCTTTGCACATTAATAGCGAGCTTCTTTCTCACCAACTTTCATGTCCTCATCCACGTTGCGGGCAATTAGGGGAACCGGAGGGTAAAGCCGCATGGATTCCTGCAAAGAACCAGAGAAATGGTGGCATAGCGTATTCGTTTCTATTAAAATTCATTTCGGGAACAATATGTGCGATATCTAAAATAAAAATATTACAGCTCCAACATTCTGTATTCCTGCCCAGCTGATACGCTAGCGAGTGAAGGACGACAACTAGACGGAGAAACAAAATGTGTCCGAAATTCTGCCTTTTCTTAATGTACGTACCTTGAACACGCACTCCATATATTTCAGCTGTTTCATGTCTTCTATCGTGACATCTCTCTCCTGATCGTCTCCAAAAATGCTGTCAATTTCTTCGAGTACCTTTGCCTGTACCTCTGGGTGATTGCCCAACAAGAAAAGAGTATATGCGATAGCACTGGCTGTCGTCTCGAAGCCCTACAAAAGGACAAAAAAAAAACACTTGTCAGGAATAGCTTTTGTTTTTAGAACATCAATAAAGAAGAAGAAAAAACAACCACCAAAACAACCTCATAACCTGACACAAAATTCGGAGGTTGCAGGTTCTGGTCCAACCCGCGGCGTGCAGTCGTTTCTTCTTCTTCTTTCTAATCAATTATCTTTAAGCGAGTAAATATTTACACTATTAATTTCTAATGAATCAACACCACTAACATAAAAACAATAGAGAAACATTCGCCTATGCCGGCTGGTTTCGGAGCCCCACTTTTCCATTCCTTTCCCTTGTCTGCTCAATAACTTAACAGGGCTCTAGGTTCTGGCAGTCTTAATGTCACTGGTAGCATAAGAGGGTTCTCGCAAAGCTTCTGCCCTCACCATTCGATCACGTCCCATGTGGCACTGGCGGTTATACAGGACGAACTACGTCCGCCGCAATGCACGAGGTTGGTGCTGGTAAACACTCTTCTGGTTCGGTTAAATGCCACATAAATAACCGCGAAAGCAGAACATTGGCCAGCCGACCTCGTAGCTCAGTTGGTAGAGCACCGGTCGCGAAAGTCAGATGTCGTGGGTTGGGATCCCACCGGTGGCACGTGGTTGCTTGTAAGGAGTAAGCCTTACTTGCCCCATTGAGCAAAAACCCGTGCGTGTGTGCGTGCGTGTGCGTGTGTGCGTGTGTGCGTGCGTGCGCGCGCGTGTGTGTGTGTATGTGTGTGTGTCTGTGTGTGTCAACCTGGCAGGCGGTGGTGAAATTAATTATTGCGCAAGGTTTCTTGCGACAACCTGGACCGCAGAAGTCCCACCGGTGGCAGCACGTGCTGCCTCTGGGCAGTGGAACCGCTTAACCGCTGCACCACTGTGTCAGGACTCTTATGAGCATTCCCAGGGATCTATGAATGTTAAATACAGAAAGATCATTTCTGCATATATGGGCATTATCCCATTAGCTGTCGCATCATACCCTTAAGGCGGAGCACGGGCCGCGGTATGGCGGTGACTGCCTGCACAAAATTAGCGTGCAAATCAAAAGGGGCGTAGGGGCGTCGCGGCGGGTACTGTATAGCCATGCAGAGGTG
>NC_135497.1:217632518-217639124 GCF_052857255.1 Amblyomma americanum
AGATTGGACAGCCGTCGCCGTAGCTCAGTTGGCAAGAGCACCGGACGCGATATTCGGAGGTCGTGGGTTCGGATCCCACCGGCGGCATGGTTGTTTTTTCTGCTGCTTTGTAAGTAATTTTCTTTAAGCGATTTATTAATCTAAGTACTATAATATCCCACTGATAAGCAGAACACATAAAAAAACATTGCCCTATGCACAGTGGTTTGAGTGACTGTTAGCTCCCTTCATAGGTGTATATATATATATAGGGTCTTTAGTAACATATATACACCAACTCGCACAACTGTTAGTTTTTCTGAGACAGGGTACCCCACCCCACTTCTTTTGTTTCTCTGCGATCACCAAAATGCAGCAGTTCACGTGCTGCTATGTGACTTTTATCTGTTTTTACATCCATAAACCTTAGTAATTTATTTATTAATCACTCTAAAACCCTCAGTGCCAAAGGTACTGCCGGGGGAAGGAGGGGGGTACTCGTGACCTCTCTGCCCCTGTGAAGAACAAAAATTACAAAATACAAGAAACAAATAATGTAGGAATTAAACATGCGCTATTACAAAACTCGAGAATTACTTGATATGGCACCCACAACGTAACTCAGCAATATACGCCATCTCCTAGCTACCAATCGGGTGAGAGATATTTATTGCTGTGCTTCTTTAGCAATATTCGGAATGAGAATTTTCTCCTAGTCCCCCCGAATGAAGATATACAGCAGTTTCGACTGTTTACTTAAGGCTGTGTTCTATTGAATAGTCTATAAATTCCGAGTGTACATTTCGTGGAGTCTCTGAGACGATAACATTCAAGGGCATATGGCTGTCACCAGGAAATGACTGCGCACCAACACTGCTAGTTTCACAACAGTAGGTGTGTCAGGTGCACATGATGATCTTAAACTGGTGGCAAAAATTTTAATGAGATCAAGTTGGCCGTAAATGCACCACAAGCTATATGTGAGAGCTCCAGAGAATGTGCTGCCTGTGGTCACATGATGCAGGTTCCGACGTTGCAGAAAATAACTTGGCAGCATGGTTTGCTACTCCCTCGAATGGGGTGGTCCCTACGCCTTCCTTAATTATAAAAATTTCGTGAAAGGTGAGGACAGGGGTTCTCCTTTGTGGAAACCTTTTTCCACTTCCATTTCGACGCGGCCCATCTTCATCGTCGGCAGTCAAGACAGTCCCGGTTGGGCAAGGTGGGAAGTCTCCCTCATGGGGGAAAGGGAACGGCGACGGGAGCGCCACCTCTTAGGTTACGGGGAATTCTGCCGGACCGGAAAGAGTCTCTTCGGGATCTGGCCAGCGTCATGACCGGTTGGAGCCGCACGCTCTCGTCACCTTCCGCGGCAGGCGCACGGGGATCCGTTGGGCCTTGCCGATGGACTTTTGGTTCCAGGCAGCGAAGCGAGCGCAGCAAACGCGCGCTCTGGTCGTCTTCCCCAGCAAATGCTAGGGAATGGCTTTGCCCCAAGAATTCGGCGCGCACGGGAAAACCTGGCCGCCATTGTCGGCGTATACAAACGTTCGCCGCCGATACCTCTGAAGTCGCGCCCCTGCCCCAGCCGGTAAGTCGGAAGTCCTTCTTACGTAGCCTTCCATTTCCAAGGAATGCCTCGTTGATGTTTTGTAGCTAGCTGGCCCGCTCTGTGTATTGATTGCAAGTGTAATAAATAGCATATGAGTGTTCACTCTTTGTCGTCCCCTCCCTTTATTTCCCTCGAGCACGAACCCCTACGCGGTTAGCGAGCGGGAACGCTGCATCTGCGGAGTGGGAGTGCGGCGGGCGGGGCGAAAGGCTTTGTCCCCGCCGTAATTCCACAATGGCGCCCAACGTGGGGCAAGCTCTTCGGACGAGGGACGACAGTCAGTTAGGTTCGTGGAATGCCCGTCCTGATTTGGAACAGTGTTAGGCATGACCCGAATGTTGAAACTTCGTTTTCTTTTCGTGTTTAACCTGTGTGTCCTTTGTATGTGGTTTTCTTAAATACGCTTCATGAGACGAAACCCAGACACCTCTCGCTTGTTTATGGCCGGCGGCGGCTCCCCTCGGGCGACGGGACTCTGGGAACCCGAGGGAGAGGGCCAAAGGTTGAGACCAGCAGAGAGCGCCTCCGTCTGGAGGGGCAAGGGAAAAGGGCAGAACGAGCGGGGAGCCCCAACGATGAGCATGTAATTTTTCGAGCTCTTGTTCCCCTCCTAACGAACAGTTTGACTGTTTCTTGTTTCTTGCAATAAGCGAAGTTACATAAACGATAACAGTCTACTGTCATTAGAAAGGAAAGCTAAATCAGTTAGTTTTCTACAAAAAAACTTTGGTGCCGAAACTCGGGAACGGATTAAACAGGGACATTGACCGGACCCAACGACTCAACGTGCCAACGACATCAACATGGATGTTCTGAAGAAAAAGAGGAAGGCCGTCAGAAGTCAAGCTACACGGCTGACTAAAGAAACGGACGACATCCTCGCTGCGGAGGAAGCACCCACCAACGAAAACGTGAGCGTGCTTCTTGAACGTCTACGATTGGTCAAACAACAGCTCAACGACGTAGATGCGGCAATCGAGCCAAATGTCAAAGATGACGAAGCGGAGGCTGAATTCGAGCAAGTCATCGAGTATGGTGACAAGATTGCTACTTGCATTTGCCGACTAAACCTGAAGAAAGAGCGAGCTGAACAAGCAAGCAAAGACGAGGAAATCCGATTTCAAGCTACCGTTGGTAGCGCTTCCGCGGCTCAAAGAATCAAATTACCGAAACTGGAACTAACAAAATTCGATGGCAAAAGGAAAAACTGGCAGCCATTCTGGGAACAATTCGAGGTGGCAGTCCACAAAAATACCGAACTTTCTAACATCGACCGCCTGAATTACTTGAAGACGCTGCTGACCGGAGAGGCCGTGACTGCAATTGCCGGACTGCAGGCATCAGGTTATTGCTACAGCGACGCGGTCGACATCTTGCGACCACGATTCGGAAACCCTGAAGCGTTGGTTCAGGATCATATGCAGGGCCTAATCGATGTGAAACCGGTGTTCTCTGCAAGGAATGTGCGAGCCTTGAGAGGGCTTTACGATGAGATACAGGTTCACATGCGGGGGCTGAAGGCTCTGGGCATCGAGGACGATGGCTACCAGGCGATGCTCTATCCTGTCCTTCTCCGCGCTCTCCCGAAAGAATTTATCTTGGACTATCATCGTTCACATGCTGAGAACCAAGAGGAAGCGACGCCGGCGGTGGTCGACGATTCAGGTTCAACGACATCGTCGTCGGATAGCTCACAGCTGACGCCACTGCATTCCCTGCTTAGATTCTTCCGCTTCGAGCTAGAAAGCCGCGAGAGGACGCTAGAGGACCGGCCCGATGACGCACATGGTAAGCCTGCTTCTCACTTTGATGGGCACAAGGCACGAAAGCATCGAGGGCACGCTCGCCCTTCTTCGGCCTCAGCCCTGCACGATGCAGCCATCTGCATGCAATGCGTGTTCTGCGACTCAAAGACACATGAGAGCCAAGAGAGCGAGTCGAAGATGACAGTAAACGAAAGGAAGGCAGTCCTCACAGCGAAAGGCGGATGCTTTCGTTGCACGAAACATGGACACCGTTCGAGGCAATGCAAGGTTAAACGCAGTTGCAAGAGATGTAAACGCAGACATGCGACCGCGATGTGCGACCCTACTGTCAACGAAGCCAAGAACGCACGGTCGGCCGAAGAAGGGGTACAGCCAGTAAGCCTGCACGCCTCAGGGACAGAAAAGGACCCTACTCGCCGCACAGTCCTAATGCCTACCATTACAGCGTTGAACAAAGGGACAAAAGCAAGAAAGGTTTCTCGAGGTCTCTTCGATAGCGGCAGTCAAAGAACATTTATAACAGAAGACTGCTCCAGGAAACTTGGGTGCAAATTGCTCGAGACAGAGTTACTGTCGGTGGGAGTATTTGGAGGAGGGCAGACCAGACGCACATTCAGGCGAGTTGAAGTGTGCCTCTTCCGACGAGACGACCCAAAAGCGCAATACAAAATCGAAGCCCTAGAAACACGTTCCATATGTGAACAGAGCATCCCCTGCCCCAACGAACTGATCAGAGAAACACTTCGAGAGCTGATGCTTACTTTGGGTGATGATTCGGCTCTTAACGACGACACACCGATTGATGTGCTTATTGGCTCCGATCAGTATTGGGAATGCATCACTGGGAAGGTGAGAAAGCTGCCCAACAAACTGACTGCCATCGAGACGGTATTTGGATGGGCAGTTCAGGGCCAAGTCCTGTCCAAATGTCAAGGGGCAATTTGCACACATACTATTGTCATGAGAACGACCATGGCTGATCGAGAAACCGCTCCGATTCTAAAGAGTTTCTGGGAGTTGGAAAACACTGGTGCGTCAGACACATCGACCGAAAATTCAGACTCCCAAGCCCTGGAGGTTTTCTCTAAAAATATCAAGAAGATCCACGATCGCTACGAAGTAAAGCTTCCTTGGAAAGACGAAGTGGAAATGTCTGACAACCGCGGATTAGCGGAGAGTCGCCTTCGTTATTTAACGAAGCGGTTAAGCAGGAACCCGAGTCTCATGAGAGATTATGACTCCGAAATGCGGCGCTTAACTGACGAAGGCATAGTAGAGAGGGCAACAGACACACTTTGCGGCGACTCTCAGCGAGTGTACTACATGCCCCATCAACCCGTACTGCGGCAAAGCAGCACGACTACCAAACTGAGGATAGTTTTCGATGCCTCATCACACAGTGCTCAGGCTAAATCCCTGAACGAAAACCTCGAGTGTGGGCCGAATTTAAATCCTGACCTCGTTCGGCTCCTGCTTAACTTTCGGCGACATAAAGTCGCGCTCGTCGCTGATGTCGAAAAGGCATTTCTTCAAATAAGTGTAGCGCCAGAGGACCGCGATGCGCTAAGGTTTCTATGGTTCGCTGAGAGTCCTGTAGAAGGCAGGCCATTGCCAGAGATCAAAGGCTTCAGAATGACCAGAATACCCTTCGGAACCACATCGAGCCCGTTTCTCCTGGCAGCAACGCTTCAGCACCACCTTGAAACAATGAACGATGAATTTCCAGCAACGACAGATGTATTGAAAAGCTGCATTTATGTGGATGATCTGCTTTGCGGCGCACAGGACGATGAGGAAGGAGCGAAGATATACGACGAGGCAAGTCGCATCTTTCGGGCTGCTTCAATGCGCCTGCACAAGTGGGGTTCTAACAGCACAAAGATGAACGAACTGTTTTGTCAGGAGATCCCCGATGAAATGCCCCTTGGACAACCGGCTAATTTGCTGAAAGTGCTAGGTTTAAGTTGGAAACCAAGGGAAGACCAACTGACATTTTTTCCCGACTCTGTCATTGAATTTTCAAAGGCGCAAAAGAATACCAAGCGATTTGTCCTACAAACGACCGCGCGGCTCTACGACCCCCTGGGAATTCTATCGCCGTATACAGTGAGAGCGAAAGAGCTGTTTCAGGAGATTTGGAAGGAAAACATCGCATGGTATCAGCCACTTCCAGACCATCTCCTAAGGCAGTGGATCAAGTGGTGCGAAGAATTACGTTCGCTACATGAGGTCACCATCCCAAGAAGGTATGAAGCCAACGCCAAAGGGCACCCACAGAGTCAAACTTTGCACGTGTTCGCAGATGCCAGCCCGAAGGCTTACGGCGCCGTGGTCTACCTCTGTACCGAGAATTCTACAGGAGAAAGAACTTCCGCCTTCACGCTAGCCAAATGTCGTGTCGCCCCCTTGAAAGCGGTCACCTTGGCAAGGCTAGAGCTATCGGCAGCCTTACTCGCGTCAAGACTACCAGTTCGTGAGGTCGAATCTTGATATGAAGTTTGACAAGGTTTTCCTCTGGACCGATTCTATGATCACACTGAGCTGGATTCGAGGAAACGCAGCAAGGTGGAAGGAATTTGTGAGGAACCGCGTCGCGGAAATCCAACAAAACAGCGAGACCGCGACGTGGCGATTTTGCCCCGGAAAATCGAATCCGGCTGACCTCATGACCAGGGGATTGACAAGCACTCAACTGAAAACCAGCGAGCTATGGTGGAACGGGCCGCAGTGGATAACAGGTCGAGCTGACGTATGGCCGGTTGAATCACAACCAGGCGACTTCACGGCTGAAGAACTGGAGAAGAAAAGGGAGGTCGGTGTCTTAAATTCCACCAGCTATAAAGAAGATGAGTTGCTGGATCTGGAAGATTTTAGCTCTGCATATAAAGTGAACCGAGTAACAGCTTGGATTTTCCGGTTCGTGCGAAATCTGCGATCTTCTGACAGGATCTCTGGCCCTTTGACTGCTGCAGAAATTGATCATGCGAAAGGATTTTGGGTGAGAAGGGTTCAGAAGTCGGCATTTTCTGCGGAACTGGAAAGCACAAACAAACGCAGCCGCATCCCAAACGGCTCCGCCTTGAAAGAATTCGCCCTGTGGACAGATGAAAACGGCCTACTGAGGATAAAAGGGCGAATCTGCTCCACAGAGACGACACTCGACGAACGACACCCGATTGTGCAACCCAAGAAGCATCGCTACACATCGCTGCTGGTGCACCAAGCACATCGACAGCTGCTTCACGCAGG